>NW_025813245.1:0-1322 GCF_022045245.1 Lucilia cuprina
AGAACAGAACTAGAACAGAACTAGAACAGAACTAGAACAGAACTAGAACAGAACTAGAACAGAACTACAACAGAACAGAACTAGAACAGAACTAGAACAGAACTAGAATTGAAGTACAGACATATAACAGAACTAGTTTCATAATCAGCATTTATTAAAAGAACTGGACTGCAAAACATTCTTAATTTAAAAACGTCTTGACTTTTACTGAACATTAATTCTCTTCTATTGTGTGTTTTCGTGAAGAATGTTGTAAAAATTTTTCTTGTTCCATTTTTATATATTTTTAGTTTATTCCACATTAAACATGTCGTACTTAGTTATTATTCAACTAAATTTAGAATTATTTATCGCAAGTACTTTATAATTCTGAAAATAAAACTTTCACACACATGTAACTGAGTTTTTGTTTGTAAATATCTTAATTAAATGAAAATGTAGGGAATATTATTTGTAAACGTATACGTTTGAGTGTGTTGGTTCTTTTGCGTGTATGAGGATATGTGAACAAGTAGTAATTTATTACAAACAAAGTACTTAAGAAGTAAAAAATTAAAAAGTTTTTTTCTCTAAAGGAGAAAGCAACAAAAGAACACTTTTGTTTCAAAAATATTAAAGGATTTAGAAAATTACGAAAAATATTTCCTTGTTGTATAAGTTTGAATTGAATTGCGCTATTTTTGCCTCCTTTACTGTTGGTAGTCGCACGTTTTTCACTAAATGTCTTACTTTCATAGTCATACGTTTAAAAGTACAAAAACAGCAACTACAACTAAATACTTTTAGTTTTTATGTAAAAGAACATTATTTCAAACTCATCTTGCTCTATAAGCGAAAAAAACAACGAAAAAAAGAAAGGAATAAACAAATGAAAGAATAAAAAAAAACTGCAAACATTGTTTTATTTTTACTGTTTCGTTTAAGAAATTTGCTCAAAAGCTCTCACGAACATACAATAGACAATTGTGTTAGGAAAAAAAATTGCAGAATATCAAATTAAGCAGGCTACTGGCTCAAAACTAAGAGTATTTTTTAAACAAATATAAAAGCAAAGAGGGTAAAATTTAAAAAGAGGAAGGAACGCCAAGAAACCTTAAAGGAAACCAACACATAATACAAAAAATAGAATAATTGCTCTATATCTATACAGTCTCCAGCATAGTCAAGACTGTCTAGCCTATAATCTAGTCTACAGTCTGGTATATAGTCTTGTCTATAGTCTATAGTCAAGTCTATAGTCTAGTCTATAGTCTAGTCTATAGTCTAATCTATAGTCTAGTCTATAGTCTAGTCTATAGTCTAGTCTATAGTCTAGTCTATAG
>NW_025813246.1:0-1557 GCF_022045245.1 Lucilia cuprina
AGTTCAGTTCTAGTTCAGTTCTAGTTCAGTTCTAGTTCAGTTCTAGTTCAGTTCTAGTTCAGTTCTAGTTCAGTTCTAGTTAAGTTCTAGTTCAGTTCTAGTTCAGTCTAGTTAAATTAAATTGTTTAAAATTTATGAATTTTAATACTATTTGTTGATTTGTTCTATGTTCCATAACGTCTTGTGAAACCCCTTTTTGTTCTCTTCAATCATATGCCGTCAAACCACTTATAAACAATTAAATAAATTTAAATAAACATGTTTTGTGCAATTAATTTGTGGCGTTTTTTTGAATTCATTTATCATTTATTTATTTACTTAATTATTTGTATTTTTTTATCAATATTACAGATTAATTAAAAATGAGACTGGACGCGCAATATTGCGTGTTATATCTGGACCGAGAGCATTTCGTGTTGTATTATTTACTCGTTTAACGCCCATACCATTTGGTATACAAAATGCAATATTTGGGGTAAGTTTTTTTTAAATTTAAATATTTTTACCCAGCAAACATCTGTGATTTAAATAGAAATTGCGATTAATAGGAAATTAAACAAATGTACTAATAACTTTTTTTTTGATATTGAGGGAAGTTTTGACTTTAACTTTCTTCGAGTTTTTGGTATATTATATGATATTTAATAAAATATCTTTTAATTTTCAAACATTAAAACATTAATTTTCTTTTAATATAGCTTTTTTTTATAATAATCTAATAAATATAAACATTTAAATTTATGTTATTATTTTCTTACAAAAAAAAACTTTCAACCAAAACAAATAAAATTCAATGGTATTTAACAACAAAAAATTATAAACATAAAAAATCTTCTAAAAAGTTATAAAAATAAATGTGGTATTTGTTTATATTTTTATTTCTTTTTTGTCGTTGTTTGGCTTTTTAGATTATTTTATAAAAAAAAATATTTTAGTATTTCAAAATTCTGCCATCAAACAACAAAAAAATTTGTGTACATATTTATATATTTACGTTTGACAACAACAATTTTTGAAATGTCTGGACTGTTTGGTATTTTTGCTTGACCGAAATTGTTCTGGTTTTGACGCTGTTGATGTTAGTGTCTGGTAACCCACAAATACATATATATATGTCTCCCCACATAGGGGAGACATCGTGTAATAAGGTAATCCACATTGGTCACAGTAGACTTTACTTTTCGCATTACTTTCAATACAAATAGGCTGCCATTTTAAAATAGAAAAAGTATATATAAATCAAAATTCTACAACTTATTATAGAAAAGGCTCAGAAATATTCTGAAATTCTACTTTTGGATTTTTATTTGAATCATGTACCTCCCTAATGTTAGTATATCTATTTATTTTAAATAAAATGTGCAATATACACAAACAAATAATTGGATACTGTAAATTTTTTTTATTATTTTATTTTTCGAAAAAGTAATAAAAAAGAATAAATTTTCAATATGAACTGAACTAGAACTGAACTAGAACTGAACTAGAACTGAACTAGAACTGAACTAGAACTGAACTAGAACTGAACTAGAACTGAACTAGAACTGAACTAGAACT
>NW_025813247.1:0-2080 GCF_022045245.1 Lucilia cuprina
ACTGAACTAGAACTGAACTAGAACTGAACTAGAACTGAACTAGAACTGAACTAGAACTGAACTAGAACTGAACTAGAACTGAACTAGAACTAAACTAGAACTGAATTATAAGTGAACTAGAATTCAACTAGAATTATTACTGAACCAGTTTATAGTCTAGTTTATAGTTTGGTCTATAGTCTAGTCTATATTCTTGTCTATAGTCTTTTCTGCCGTACAGTCTATAGTCTTCTGATTAGTCTAGGTTTAGTATATTTAAATTTCTAGTCTAATCTCATATCGATGGTCTACTTTACCATTAGATAGTTGTGTAACTTTATCTTTTCATTTAATAAATCAGAAGTAGTAGTGTAAGTTTTTGCAAAAATGTTTAAGACAGGCGTTAAATAAGAAACTTTTATCCTGCACAGTTGGTGGTTAAATAACCAGAAAACCGAAATCTACAAACAACTGACCAGTTAAAGAGTCATTCGTTTGGTATATGAGGTTTTGAAATATTTTATAAATAAAAGAAGAGTATAAAAGTAATTTCTTCTTCTTGAATATATACAAATGTCAGCTATACGAAGTATAGACAGTGAATTTAACATAAAATCAAGTAAAATAATATATTGAGAAGATTTTCTTGCTATAAACCAAAAAAAAAAAACTCTTACAAATGTTCTAGTTTCTTTGTTGAGAAGGGGTCAGTCAAACATCGATATTATGGCTGTAAAATATTAAAGGCCAAAATAAAATCTTTTTTTTTTTGGCTTTTCTTTGCTGCTGAAGATGAAACGTTTTATTTGACAGTTAACGAGTAAGAAGCTTTAAATGAAAGGCTATAAAGACTAGAAAAAAATAAAAGAAAAATATACATTCATCTTACTTAGACAAGTACCAGAAAACAAAATGAAAAATAAATATTACCAAAAAATAAAGAAAAATAACAACAAGATAAACATAATAAAATACAATAGACATGTTTAAGCTTTTAACAGTGAAGGGGGGAAATGTCAAAGAAAAAACCACAGAAGATATTAAAGTTTAACAAAAGTTAACATTCGCTTAAAAAATGTTAAAAAATATTAGCAATAATGCTTAAATCCAATTTTATTCCTCATTGTATAAAGATTTTCTTTAAGTTACTGAACTTCAAGTAAAAATATAAATTTTTTTTTATTTTAATTTATTTACTTTCTTCAAAAAATTCAATATTAATGCTGTTCATTTTCTTATAAACGTAATATCTTTTATTTTTAGATCTTTCATTATTTATTATCTTAATGGCTTTATTTTTATTATTGTTTAGTATTTTTGTGGTTTCACGTCTACTGGCTTTCGCTTTAACACCTGTAATTTTATTATGATATGTTTTTTTTGTTTTCTTTAAATTCATTTCTAAATTAAGATTTTCATCACCCAAATATAGTGACAATAACCTTTAATATTTTATTTTTTTTTACAAATTTTTCTGTGTTATCATCATTTTCTTTCAATAGCACATTCCTTATGTTGCCATAAATACCGCCATAAACTTACAACAAAATACGGCAATTAAATGTCAACTCAATTAGTATCTCTGTGTGTTAGCTGAAAACATAAGCTGTTTTTCACAACATTGGAATGTATAGTTGAGTGGCCGTAAAAATAATGTAAGTCGTTGTCAAATTAATAGCTTTTGTGATAAATTTCTAATACATTTATTTAGTGGAGTTTATGGTCTATAAAAATTTATATTTATTTATCGTGTTATACAACTTAAAAGCTATAAAGATATGACTTGATGATACTTTTGCACTTTTTGTTGGAAAAGAATCCAAAATAGATATTAAAGGTTGGTGTACCTGGACGTATAAGTGTTAATATTAGAATTGAATATTTATTATACGCCTACAGGTCATAGAACACAACTTCGTTATATGAAAGTTTTTAATTCTACTTTAATCCTGGTTGAATTCTATTTCAGTTCTAGTTTAGTTCTAGTTCTAGCTCAGTTCTAGTTCTAGTTCAGTTCTAGTTCAGTTCTAGCTCAGTTCTAGTTCAGTTCTAGTTCAGTTCTAGTTCAGTTCTAGTTCAGTTCTAGTTCAGTTCTAGTTCA
>NW_025813248.1:0-1918 GCF_022045245.1 Lucilia cuprina
CTGTTCTATTTCTGTTCTAGTTCTGTTCTAGTTCTGTTCTAGTTCTGTTCTAGTTCTGTTTTAGTTCTGTTCTAGTTCTGTTCTAGTTCTGTTCTAGTTCTGTTCTAGGTCAGTTCTACTTCTGTTCTAGTTCTATTCTAGTTCTGTCGTAGTTCTATATTAGTTCTGTTCTGGTTCTGTACTAGTTATGTTCTATTTATTTTTTGTGTGTAATATAATCCCTTGACCTTTTTGAATATACTAACAAACATCATCTTACAACTTTACTTTATTTTGATTAATGATTCCTTTGCAGTTAAGTTTACACAAAAAATATTTAAAAGTCATAATTTAACTAATTTAATGATTTTTACCTTTAAGTTATTTATTGCAAAATCCACAACCTTTTAGTTTTCTAATCGCAATAATCTGCATAAATTATTCTCAAACTAATATTTTTTATATAAAATTATTCTAAATTGAAAATAAAATTAAATTCAAAGTTACAGTGTACTATGATGAAGAGAGGAAGGAGGAAAAAAACCCGGGTGTTTAGCTAACATTTCATGAATTGATATTTAATCTACATCTTTGATTATCTGGAAAATAAATTTGAAAACAAAATTCAATTTATGATGTAAATTTAATTTGCAATATAAACGGAAAAACTCATACATATTTAAGTAAGCACCTACACAACGGTGAGTAAACATGAGGAAAATGGACGAAATAAAAAGATGTGTTAGATGGAATCTAATATCTATGGTATTTAGCAAGTTTGTATAAAAGTGGTGAATATCGAAGAAATTAATTCCTGGTAACATTTTTATTGCAATAATTTTTAAATGAAGTTATCATGCTTTGAACTAAAACAACAGTAAAAATTATGAATGATTTCATGAAAAATACCACCTCCTATTGGCTTACTCTTTTATTTTTCCATATTTACACATGCTACCTTATACCCTCGATAAAAACTAACACCAATCAAACGTTACTGACAAGAAAAAATATACAAAATTCTCATACTTAAAAGCGGTTATCTAACTTGTTTTTTCTGAATAAAAAATAAGGGCAAAATTACAAATATAAATTGACTTTTACAACCAGAACAACAGCATTCAGCAGAGCAACAACATCCCGCACTAAGCGGTAGTATAAAACGTACAAAATATTAAACAATTGTCATTTCGTGATAAAGTCTTTAGTTTTATGCGCTGGTAAAAATATACGATTAATTAAACATAAAAAAACACAAAATCCAATTTAGATAAAAGTTCAAAAAATTACAATTTTCTGTTGGTGGAAAAAACAAAACATTGCTACACAAAATCTGATTTTGTTGGCCAACAAATTTTTCAGAAGTCACACAAGAAAAAAAAAGAACGACCTAAAAATGACTGGTAGAATTTTGCCAAGCGAAACTCTATAACAACTAACGTCATCGTCATCAAGCACATCATCCTCACTAGAATCGTTATTAACCATCGGCATCATTTAGTTATTGCTTCACTAGTTTTCGTACAACTGCAACACAAACATAAAATGTTTAAATATGTAAAACGAAATCAAATGATACGATTTTCTAATGTTTTCAAAATTAGAAAGAAGAGACTTTTGGAATAGAAAAAAAAACAGACAGATTGGATGAGAAGTAAAAGTCTTTCACTTAGAAAACTATTGTTTAATAAATGAACAGTGGAACAAAAAGTTTTAAAAGTTTAGAACTAGTTCCGTTCTATTTCTGTTCTAGTTCTGTTCTAGTTCTATTTCTGTTCTAGTTCTAGTTCTGTTCTAGTTCTGTTCTAGTTCTGTTCTAGTTCTGTTCTAGTTCGTTCTAGTTTTGTTCTAGTTCTGTTCTAGTTCTGTTCTAGTTCTGTTCTAGTTCTGTTCTAGTTCTGTTCTAGTTCTGTTCTAGTTCTGTTCTAGTTCTGTTCTA
>NW_025813249.1:0-1734 GCF_022045245.1 Lucilia cuprina
ACAGAACTAGAACAGAACTAGAACAGAACTAGAACAGAACTAGAACAGAACTAGAACAGAACTAGAACAGAACTAGAACAGAACTAGAACTGAACTAGAACTGAACTAGAACTTAAATAAAACTGAAGTAGACTTGAACTATAACTGAACTGGAATTGAAATGAAACTGAAATAAAAGAGAACAATAAAATACAAATTTGAAAGGAATATGATGTCACCTATTAGCTTTATACTGTTTTATAGGGTACCATAACAACTAAAAGAAAAAGTAAATATTTTCTAGTGTGCACTTACATTCACCATAACCCTACACACATATAAACAACTTTGTATTTAGTACCTGTACTTTGAATTTTATTTTTCGTCATAAATTTTATATTTTGCAAAACTTACAGATTATCCGTATTTAGTTGTAAAGGTTCTTTCATGATTTCCTCTTGTTCCTAACACACTCCTACCATACCAACACAATGCATGTATGTGATACATCATAGTAGTTTGGATTTGTTTTAGTTTTCGTTTTTAGTAACAGTTTTTATTGTTTAAATAATAAAATAATTTATGTTTTGTCCAAATTGTTTGATTTGTGGATAGATATTTTTTGGGTAAAAAATAAAATATAAAAAAGAATTATATTACAAAGTAGTTTTTGTTACAGTTTTATGGTAAAGTAATAAAATAGATTAAAGAGATAAATAATTGAACCAGACTTTGTCCTCGGGTAAACAATAAGGTAAATAATACTTACTTCGCTTTTATTTCACTCATATTTCCCATGTAAAATCAGTAAAATTTATTTAAAAATTATAAACTTTCATACAAACTCAAATATGTCCTTTGTTTTTTAAATTTTACTATAATTAAAAAGAGGTTTAATTTCTTAAGACACATTTTAAAATCAAAGAAACAACAAAAATTACACTAACATTAAAAAAAACTAATCTAATTTTCTTCAAAACTTCATTAAAATATTAAGAAATAAAAGTACTTAAACACTTCAAAAAGCAAATAAAATTAATGATAATTTAAAAATATTTCCTTTTCCACTTTTTAAGCAAATACCACTGCCCTTAATATAAAAAAGTTTTTTGAGTTTTCATTAACAATAAATATCAATATTTTACTCTTATTTTTCAATCACCATAAACATTCATAATTATCAACATAATTTTTGTGAAAAAAAAAATACACAGAAAAACAACTTCATTTTCTCATAGACAGTTTTTAAGTTTGTTTCCTTTTGAGGGGTTGCTGGGTGTTGTGAGTAGAATAAATGTATAAGAAAACTCGCAACAAGCTAAAAATTCATAAAATTTTGAAAATACCAAATCACCGTTAAGTCAAATTTATGAAAATTAAAATATAACAAACATTCGCTACTCACCACTAACCAAATAAGTAAATACACTCTAGCCTACATTATGAAAAATACATTTTATTTTCAGCCGTCCATTTCTATTTAATTGCTATTATAAATTACTTAGCAATAATAAAAACAATTTCAAATGGTTGTAGAACAAAAGATTAATATAACCCAGCAAACAATTTGATTGTACATTTTCAACTAAAACTAAGCTAGAACTGACTTAGAAGTGAACTAGAACAGAACTAGAAGTGAACTAGAAGTGAACTAGAACTGAACTAGAACAGAACTAGAACTAGAACTGAACTAGAACTGAACTAGAACTGAACTAGAACTGAACTAGAACTGAACTAGAACTGAACTAGAACTGA
>NW_025813250.1:0-1383 GCF_022045245.1 Lucilia cuprina
CTATAGTCTAGTCTATAGTCTAGCCTATAGTCTAGTCTATAGTCTAGTCTATAGGCTAGTCTATAGTCTAGTCTATAGTCTAGTCTATAGTCTAGTCTATAGTCTAGTATATAGTCTAGTCTATAGTCTAGACTATAGACTGGACTATAGACTAGACTATAGACTAAACTATAGGCTAGTCTATAGACTAAACTATAGTCCAGACTATAGACTAGACTATAGACTAGTCTATTCTATAGTCTTGTCTATAGACTAGTCTATAGTCTAGTCTATAGTCTAGTCTATAGTGCAGCCTATAGTCTAGTCTATAGTCTATTCTATAGTCTAGTCTATAGTCTAGTCTAATCTGTAGTCTACAAATTTATCGCTTTTCGCTTTTAATATATTTTTGTTTAATTTCAAAGCTTTATGTAAATTTATCTTAATCTCAACAGTTGCGGTTCATAACAAATATTTTACAGTTTTTTTTCTGTGCCACCAGCAGCTTTGGCTGCAAACTGTCTTAAACGCTATCCGTCTGTCTGTCTGTCTGTCTGTCTGTCTGTCTTTCGTTAAGACTGACAGCCAGTCAATAAGATAGTCAAACAACAATATGCATAGCAGTAGTAAGTTAGTGGTCGTGCTAGTAACTAGAAGTAGTTGTTTGCAGTAGCAGTTTATTGCCACAGGGTCATACGAGTACTCTACATACGTGAACTAGTATCTAAAACTGCAGTAATTTAAAGAGTTTGTTAGCTTTTTTTCATATGTTTTTAACTTTTAATAAAGAGAATAGTATGAAAACAAATGCTTTATAATGCGGTTTTGCGGTATCTAAACATTAATAAGTCTTTTTCTTTATGCTAATGGTCTTTAAGTAGTTGGCTAGAGTCAGATGGTTAGCCAAAAAAATGTTCATATCATTAGTTTTAACGTTAAAACATAATTATCACAAATTAATTAATGTTCATTAAGGGGAATGAGAAAAATACACAAAAAAAGATAAATTTGAAATGTTAAAAAGAAATATTAAATTTACGCCTTTTTTCCCAAAGAGCACAATTAAAAATATTTAGTTTTCAATTTACATAATTTCTATTGCTAATTTATAAATAATTACTTAATTACATTTGAAATTGGTTGAAGTAAAACAAATTAAAAAAAAAAAACTAATAAAACAAGTCAAAAAGTAATTTGATGTAGTAAACACACAAAATAAAATTGAAACTTTAAAATGAAGCATGAAATTGTAGGAATTTTATGCGGAGAGTGGACGTTTAATTGATTTAACTGCCGGTCTATCTATCTATCTATCTATCTATCTATCTATCTATCTATCTATCTATCTATCTATCTATTTATCTATCTATCTATCTATCTATCTATCTATCTATCTATCTATCT
>NW_025813251.1:0-1228 GCF_022045245.1 Lucilia cuprina
AGTTCAGTTCTAGTTCAGTTCTAGTTCAGTTCTAGTTCAGTTCTAGTTCAGTTCTAGTTCAGTTCTAGTTCAGTTCTAGTTCAGTTCTTGTTCAATTCTTGTTCAGTTTTAATTCTAATATACTAATCTAATTCTTCTCAACCTTTTGTTTTCTTAATTAAAAAAAAAAAATAGTCAACAATTTAGTATTAACGTTGCGAAAAAAGAGCAGGAAAACAGCCATATAAACACGCTTAATTTCATTAACTGCCTAAAATTATGCTATGCTCTATATAATTTAATTAGCCCCTAATGATATGCTATATTTACAATTGCCAGTATTTAGCTATCCTCCCCCAAGTTAATATTTCTGCGTTACGCTTTGTAATTCATGAAATGTAGGCTAAAGAACTGTTAATAAAACTGAACTTAGAAAAATAAAAAAGAAAGAACAAAACAGAAGACAAAACTAAATGTAACCATGCTTAAGACAAAGTCTTAACAAAATTGCTTAAAACTTAAATAAAAATCACACATAAAAATATAAAGATATGAAAATATATTTAAATAATTTACTCATAACACTAAGCTACAAACAAAACCAATACACATTGTTAGAGTTTACAGCAAAAACGAATGGCTATACAAAGACATTGTTATTTTTTTAGCTACCTTAAAGTATACACTCTTTTTTTTGTTTTTGCTTGTGTTATTTCATTCACAAATATAATCAAAGTTTAGCCCTCAGGCTACAAACACTGTGTTATACTTTGTATATAATTTTGATTTCGTCTTTTTGTTCTCTAACAGAATTTAACAGACACGGTGTTTTAATATCTAAACGAACTTTTAAACATTTTGAAGTGAAAATATTATACAATATTAAATTTTTGTAAGTATTTTTGTTTGTTTTTCTAGACCAACATTGAAATATTGTATTGTACATACGAGTATGTGGTTTATTTCCACAAGTAGGAGAGAGATTTTTCCCACTTAGATTACCTAGTAAACTAGAAATAAAAATAGAAACTTTTTTATTCTCACTGCACCCCCTTAAGTGTAGATTCTACAACAGTGGAGTAAAAGACAACCAACTTGAACTGAACTAGAAAAGAACTAGAACAGAATTAGGACAGAACTCTAGCAGAACTAGAACAGAACTAGAACAGAACTAGAACAGAACTAGAACAGAACTAGAACAGAACTAGAACAGAACTAGAACAGAACTAGAACAGAACTAGAACAGAAC
>NW_025813252.1:0-1816 GCF_022045245.1 Lucilia cuprina
ACTGACATGTTTTTCAAAGGTAACTTGATCAAAAAAAAAATCAAATAATACTTTGGTTGAAAAATGTAATGAAAAACGTGTGTTAAGAATTTTTCGATCTCACTCCTTTTATATATAGGCACATTAGTGCCAATATGATTATATGGGATGAAAAGTGGGCGGACTAGCGTTAGAAGGCGTGGCACCTTCCATATAAATTAAATACAAAAATTCGTTTATCTTGGAAACTATTACATCTTAGAATCTTAAATTTTTGCACGAATAACTTTAATATCCATGTAAACATTTTGGTTAATAAATTGGTGGACTACTCATGAGGGGAGCAGCACCTCCCATTTTATTTAATAAAAAAATTCGATTATCTTGAGATAATGTAACAGTTAGAGTTCTCAAATTTTGTCGGAGCCATTTTAGTGTCAATATGATTACTTTAGGATAAAATGTGTGAGGACAAGCTTAAGGGCGTGGTACATACCAAATAAATTAAATACAAAAATTCGTTTATCTTGGAAACTAATAAAGTTAGAATCGTAAAATTTTGCATGAATAACTTAAACCATGTAAAAATTTAAATAATAAATTGGCGGACTAACCATGAGAGGAGCGGTACCTCCCATATTAATTAAATACAAAAATTAGTTTTTTTTGACATAATATAACAGATTCCTAGATTTTGTCGCAACCACTATAGTGTCTTTATGATTATTTAGGATAACATGCGGGAGGACTAGCGTTAGGGGGCGTGGTACCTTCCATATAAATTAAATACAAAAATTCGATTATCTTGGAAACTATTACAGTTAGAATCTTATAATTTTGCACGAATAACTTTAACATCTATATAATTATTTTGTGTATTTAATTGGCTGACTACCCATGAAGGGGCGGTGCCTCCCATATTAATTAAATACAAAAATTGTTTATCTTGGAAACTAATACTACTAAATTCTTAAAATTTTGCTCGAAGAACTTTAATAATCATTTGTAAATTTTTTAGAGAAAAGAGCGGACTTTCATCTGGGGGGCCTCAACATGAATAAAATAGAAAAAATTGTATATCTGAGAAACTATTAGAGCTAAAATCTTTAAATTTTACTTAAGGAATTTTGAAATTCATCTGAACATTTAGAGTATAACGAGCGAACTTTTAATAGGGACTTGACATCTGAAAATAAAATACAAAATATTGTTTATTTAGAAAATATAGAACTAGATTCATCAAATTTTGCTTCAATTACTTTAATATTTATATAAATATTTTGGAGGAAAGGTGGCAGACTTTCATTTGGGGAACTTATAGCCCCCACATGAATTAAATAGAAAAAAAATCGTATATCTAAAAAACTATTAGAGCTAGAATCTTCAAATTTTATATGAATAACTTTGATATTCATGTGAACATTTAGAAAATAACGGTCGGACTTTCAACGGGGACCTTGGCACCACATATATGAATTAAATACAAAATTTCGTTTATCTTGAAAACTGTTAGATAAATCAAAATTTTCATAGATAGATAGAAATTTGCGAACTTGCAATAATTTGCTTGGCATCTCTCATATGTAACATATTGTTTATCTGTGGTTGTAATTTTCAAAATCGTTAAGTGGGTTTTTATTTATACTAGAGGGTAAAAAAAATATTGTATATCCCAAGGCATTAGAATAAGAATTATTCTTTAAGACTTAAGGTATATATTAAATTGTAGCAAGTAAGAAGTAAATATATCATTAATGTATTATTTTAGAATTTAAATGAAATATATTGTCATCAAGAGAAATTATAATAAACCTTTAAGAAAAATTTTATAATTTAG
>NW_025813253.1:0-1092 GCF_022045245.1 Lucilia cuprina
CATGTCCAATTTTATGTTTTTAGGTTCAATATTATAGAAAAGTATTAGTAAAAGAACAAAAAAGTACCAAAGTATCCTTTTTCAATTTTCGTTCAATTAGGATACTGCGTGATTAATTTTATGTTTATATATTCAATGTTTTAGAAAGCTCTAAAAGTACCAGTACCAGTGAATTGCGAAAAAGTACCGAAAGACCTATTTTATTGAATTTCATGTTCCTAAGTTTAATATTATAGAAAATTCAAAATGTACCTTTTAAAGAACGAAAAAGTACCAAAAAGTCCGCTTTTATAGGTCCTCACTTAATCCGGGCTCAATTTCACATTTCTAGGTTCAATATTATACAAAAATCCAAAAAGTACCTTTTGAAGAACAAAAAAGTACCAAAAAGTCCCCTTTTATATGTTCTCACTTAATCCAGGCTCTATATACTTAATTTCATGTTTCTAGGTTCAATATTATAGAAAATTTCCGAAAAAGTACCAAAATTCCCCTTTTATAGATTCTCATTTACTCCGGGCTCTATATGCTTAATTTCATGTTTCTAGGTTAAATTTTATAGAAAACTCAAAAAGTACCAGTCGAAGGACGAAAAAGTACCAAAAAGGCCCCTTTTATAGATTCTCATTTACTCCGGGCTCTTCATGCTTAATTTCACGTTTATAGGTTCCATGTTATACAAAAAACCAAAAAGTACCTTTTGAAGAACGAAAAAGTCCCCTTTTATAGGTTCTCACTTAATCCAGGCTCTTCATACTTAATTTCATGTTTCTAGGTTCAATATTATAGGAAATTCAAAAAGTCCCTCTGAAGAACGAAAAAGTACCAAAAAGTCCCCTTTTATAGATTCTCATTTACTCCGGGCTCTACATGCTTAATTTCATGTTTCTAGGTCAAATTTTATAGAAACCTTTTGTAGAACGAAACAGTACCAAAAAGTCCCCTTTTATAGCTTCTTATTTGCTCCGGGCTCTACTGCTTAATTTCATGTTATTTTAGAAAATTCAAAAAGTACCTGTCGAAGTACGAAAAAGTACCAAAGGTAGGTTCAATATGATAGGAAATTCAAAAAGTACCTTTTGAAGAACGAAA
>NW_025813254.1:0-2951 GCF_022045245.1 Lucilia cuprina
CTATCTATCTATCTATCTATCTATCTATCTATCTATCTATCTATCTATCTATCTATCTATCTATCTATCTATCTATCTATCTATCTATCTATCTATCTATCTATTGAAATAGCTTTGCTTTTTTAAATACTACTGTTTTTTAAATACCTTTTCGCAGTTTTTTTTTTACTTTTTGCATTCAACTACCTTTTTGCTTTTACAAAGAAAATTATAAAAAAATATTTTCTGTAAGTTTCACTGGTTTAGAAATGGTAGTAAAATGCTACTCTCTTCTCAAAGTAATTTTAAGCAAAAAATACTACTTTTTAAAGAAAAGTTATTTTTGACACTTTTAAAACTATTGTACTAAAAATTTAAAGAATTTTATTTAATTTAAACAAAAATAAAAAAGTTGTTGTTGCTTTAGAGGGGGAAATTCCTATTGTTGGGTCTTTTTTTGACTTTTTGCCCTTAATTTGTTCCATTTATGAATATTTGTCTATATTTTAAAAATAAACTCGTTAAAATGTTTATGTTTTTCGAGTTATGTTAATAATTTATGACGCACAGACGTTTATAATCATTTTATACTTTTTTTTTGCTCTTTAACACTTTGTTGATAATTTTCTTTTTCCAATAGCATTTTCAACCTACAATACGTTTTACATTTACCGGGCTTATCAATAAAATAAACAAAAAGAAAAATAACGTAAAAAAATGAATGAAAATTCCAACAGATAATATGGAAGTTAAAAAAAAAAACCGACTTTGATGTGGCAGTTTTACTGCCACATTTATGAGTTTTGGTGTTTGTTTAATGTGTAGACCATTGTCTGCTGTGTGGCTGTTGCATATTGTGTATTTTATGGTGTAAACGAGTATAAATATTGAACTAGAATAAATAATAATGTTTATTTTTATATTTTTGTAATGTTTACATTAACATGGTTGTAAATTCATTTTATATAAACATTTGTCCTCTATGAAGAAGATTAAAAAGAATTTAGAAATGAAATAAGAAGGGGTTGCAACTTTACACTGTCATAAAAAATTTAATGGAGATAATGAGTAGGAAATGAACCAAAAATAATAAAAAGTAAAAAGATAATTTTGAAAACACAAGCCAAAAAGTAATAAAAATTTTCAAATTATTTGCTGCTAAACACAGACTCTATTTTAAACTATTTATAATTAAATTATAGTTTTTACAAGCGTTCATCATTAATAATAATTAAAATTTTTAGTTCACTGTCTAACATTAACTCTAATTTGTTTAGAAAAGAAAAGGAAATAAAAAAAAACATGTTTTCAAATAGATTTTAATCTTTTCTTAAAAATCTAAAGCTTAAACATTAAATAACAATATTATTTTTTGTTTTAAGCCGAAAATTATAAACACAGAAGCGTTAAAGGCAAGCAAAACATGATTTTTTTCTCGTTGTTACAAAGAAGTTTGAAACAAAAAACACAATTTTTGTAGTTTACTCTGAAAGCAATGTTAGCCAAAAAAACCTAAGGGCATAATTAGTGTCATAATTACACTCAATTTTAATAATAACTTTTGGTGGTCTAAAAAGGTTTTTAACAAAAATACAAGTTTTCTAAAATAAACAACATAATTTAGAGAAATTAATGAAAATTTTAAGAAAAAAAAAACTTAAATTTAATCACGTTAGTGTTAATTCTATTGAAAATTAGCAGAAAAAGTGAAAATTTTTCAATTTTCAAAATAGTAGTAAAAATACTACTTTTTTAAAATTACACATTTTTAGCATTTTTAAGCTATATTTTAAACAAATAAAGCATAAAACTAAGTTTTAAACAATTTTAGAAATAGTAGTAGAAATACTACTTTTTTTTTGAACAACAAAATATTAAGCAAATACTAATTTTTTTCACAGAAATGCTAAAAATTTAAAGCATTAAACTGAATATAAACAGAAAAAATTTATAAATATCAATTTTAAAAATAGTAGTAGATATACTACTTTTTTAAAATTACTTCTTTTTTTCAATAATATTATTAAGAATTTAAAGTTTATACCGAAAATTATCTAAAAAATTAAAAACTAACCAAATAAAAAATGTACTATATATACTACTTTTTTCAAATTAACCGATTTTTATCATTTTTTTTATTAACAATACCGGAAATTGCTCCATAGCTCTACTCATACACCTTCATAAATTTTCTTGTCATTTTTCACTTATTCCCTTAACTTCAACGTTTCTGTTGCTTTCTGTTGCTCTTCCCCCAATATTGTTAATAATTTCTTTAAACATATTGTTTTAGCTGTTGCCATTGCTGTTTGCTGGTTTTGTTGGTTTTATCAAACAATAAGTTTCTTTCAGTTTTCATTTTTTTTTTGCCATTTTACCAATACCAACATTTTGTGTTGACAATTACTTGGTATTTTCTTACTATAGTTTATGCTGTTGTGGCTGTTTTCCTCAATTTTTTCTTCATCTTGTTGTTGTTTCTGTTAAACATTAGTATTTATCAAACAAACAAGCCAAAGACAGTTTACATTCTTTTTTATGGTCGTATGCTGTATTTTTTTTTAGTTTTTTTCATTGACTTTTTGCTGTTTTGTTCGCATAGGTATGAGAATATGTTCAATATTGGATTTATAGGTAGAGGGAGTAAAAGGAACAAAAAACAATCGTTTAACTTGAAACTAACTAAAGAATAACCAAGACTAGTGTTTTCTGTAGAACAAATGCAAATATGGTCTAGTCTACAGTCTAGTCTATAGTGTAGTCTATAATCTAGTCTATAGTCTAGTCTATAGTCTATTTTATATTCTATTTTATATTCTAGTCTATAGTCTAGTCTATAGTCTATTTTATATTCTATTTTATATTCTAGTCTATAGTCTAGTCTATAGTCTAGTCTATAGTCTAGTCTATAGTCTAGTCTATAGTCTAGTCTATAGTCTAGTCTATAGTCTAGTCTATAGACTAGACTATAG
>NW_025813255.1:0-2031 GCF_022045245.1 Lucilia cuprina
TCTATCTATCTATCTATCTATCTATCTATCTATCTATCTATCTATCTATCTATCTATCTATCTATCTATCTATCTATCTATCTATCTATCTATCTATCTAACTTTTGTTTTTTTAGACAAATTTATAGACTAATTTTAAGGCGAGTTTTTGAATCAATTTATAAACAATTTAAAACAATATTTTCAAGTTTGTAGAAAAATGTATTTCTAGCATTTTAGACCAGTTTATACACATATTTTTAGATGAGCTAATGTAAACATTTATATAGATTTTATTTTAGTGTAATTTCGAATAGTTGAAAAGTTTTCCATTATTTGTTTATGAAACTTAATTGTTAACGAATAATTAAATAACTGTTTGGCTAAAATGTTATTCTTTCTCTAACTGTTTTATTTCCTTTAAATTTATTAAAAAAAATATGTAAATAAACTTTTAATATTTTAATAATTTCAACAACTTGAAAACAATTATGACCATAATTAGAAAGTGTTAAATAAACAAAGAAAAAAACTAAATAAATACAATTAAATTAAAATTTAAATTATTCTAATAAAAAGCCTTATAAAACAAATAGAAAAAACGGTAAATAACATAAATAGTTAAAAAATTATTTCAATATTTATAAGTTATTTGTTTAACAAAATAATTATGATAAAAAACCAAAACAAAAAAGTCATTGAACTTTTATTACAAAGCGAAAAACTAACAAAATTAGCGTCTAATTTGTTAAACCATTTTATTTCTCTAAGTGTTTTTAAAAATGTCTATAAATTACAAAAACATATATTTTGTGATTTAAAATTTTATTTAAATTTTCATAATCTTATAGAATTTACATTTTCATTAAAATCTATTCAAAATATATTCATACAAATTTTTTTTTTATAAATGACATGCCAAAGCATGACTTATAAAATATTGAAAATAGAAAAAACAAAACGTGCAATTTATAAATAGAAACACGCAAAAATTCCAAATGACAATATAAAAATAATAAATATTTAAAAAAAAAATTACAAAAAAAATCCATCATATAAACAAAAACAACAACTAAATACAATAAATAAGGTAATGACACTGAAAATTTAAAACTATTATGGTTGATAGCACCAGGGTTGCCATTCAAAATATTTTGGCGAATTAGCAAAATTTATACATTTTTTTTTAGCAGTAATTAATGTCAAGGTTAAGAATTTTTTGTTTATTTAAAACTATTAAATTAAAAACAAAATATGTAGTTATAAACAAATATAGAGAAATTCCTAAAAAACAAAACATACAAACAAATGTCAAGTTTTAAATTTAGGCTAAACCAGATTTAGAACAGATTTGGAAAAGGTAGAATTTTTTTTGAAATTTTCCAAAATTCAAAAACATAAATTTTGTGATTTAATGTGAAGTATATTAAAGTTGACAGTCTTATGTGTAATACAGATATTCTAGTACTAGTCTAGTATATTGCCTATATTCTAGTCTAGTCCATAGCCTAGATTATAGTCTAGACTAAAGTCTAGTACATAGTCTAGTTTATAGTCTAATCTATATTATAGTCAACAGCGTAGTCTAGTCTAGTACATAATCTAAACTATAATGAAGTCTTTAATCTATAGACTAGTCTATAGTATAGTCAATTGTCTAGTCTATATAGCCTATTATATAGCCCAGTCTTTATTCCAGTCCATAGTATAGCCTAAAGTGTAGTCTATAGTCTACTCTATAGTCTAGTCTATAGTCTAGTTTCTAGTCTGGTCTCTAGTATAGTCGATAGTCTAGTCTATAGTCTAGTCTATAGTCTAGTCTATAGACTATTCTATAGTCTAGTCTATAGTCTAGTCTATAGTGTAGTCTATAGTCTAGTCTATGTCTAGTCTATAGTCTAGTCTATGTCTAGTCTATAGTCTAGTCTATAGTATAGTCTATATTCTAGTCTATAGTATAGTCTATGGTCTAGTCTATAGTCTAGTCTATAGTCTAGTCTATAGTCTAGTCTATAGTCTAGTCTATAGTCTAGTCTATAGTCTAGTCTATAG
>NW_025813256.1:0-1865 GCF_022045245.1 Lucilia cuprina
TCTATAGTCTAGTCTATAGTCTAGTCTATAGTCTAGTCTATAGTTTAGTCTATAGTCTAGTCTATAGTCTAGTCTATAGTCTAGTCTATAGTCTAGTCTTTAGTCTAGACTATACTAGGACAAAACTCTAACTAATCTATAGACTATACTATAGATATGACAACATACTAGACTACAGAATAAATTATAGTCTATAGTCTGCTCTATAGACTATACTAAAGTATGGTATATTTTTAAGTATATAGTCTTGCCTATATTACAATACTTTATAATGTCCTTAAGACATGTTTTATCTTCCACTGTTTGTTGATGAAATGTGCAAAACTCTGTCTATTTTATACAACAAAATTTTTATTGTTTGTGGTAAGATTACATAGACACAATTTATGTACATGTTTTGGTAGTGGTTTTGGTAATATGATATATTTTTACATTCGAATTTTGTATACTTTTTAGATATTGAATAATTTACAAACAAAATTTTGTGTAAAAATGGAAATTATTTTAATAAAAACTTTAATGTCAGATTACCATATATAACTGGGTTTTTAGAGCATTTAGAATTTTGCAGAAACCTATGTTTCTTTAAAGTGGAATTACAGGAAATAAAAATAAAAGAATTTGATAGGATTTGAAGGCAACAAAAGATCTATAATTAAATTTAGCAATCAAGAGAGTATCCAGAAAATATGTAAAAAGCACTAAAATTTACACTGATAGAAAACTGACTTCATTCTTAAACATTCATAGACAAATTTTGTATCTTTTCTAGTTAATTTTGTTAAATAACTTTCTTTCTTAATAAAATTGCCTTAAACCACTTTGTCTATTACTAGCACTAATAATAGTAATTAAATTTAATATTCTTAATATAAAATTTAATAGAAAAATTTAATTAAAATTTCTACATTTTATGACACACATAAAATATTATTTTATTTAATTTTTTTGTCAAATCAGCTTGTTTGCTCCTAAAGTATATTTAATTATTAATAATTCAACTTTTTTAGTCAGCATAATTTGTTTTCAAAGTCATAAAATAATTTTAATAATAGTAATGGCTAGTGAATTTTAAATACAACACACTACCACATCCGTTTCCTACCATGAAAATAAAAAAAAAAAATCAAAAATATAAACCTGTAAAAAGGTTTAAAATTATGATTTCTTTACTTGCAGTATTTTTTTACATTAAATCCTTAAAAAAATTAAAAGCTGTTTTTCTTCTCTACACCTTTTTTTCCTTTAGGTTTTATTTTTTCATATTTTATGTAGACACAACATGCGATTTAAGGAAATTAAGACTGAAATTTTACTTAATAAAGAGGTTTAATAAATTTGATTACAGCAAATGTGTATGTGTAAAGGAAAAGAAGGGAAAATTATTGCGACTTCTTCGGTTGAAAAAGGCTTTTGGGAAAGTAACATAAGAAATTGTGCACCCCAAGGCAAGGAGGGGTTCTTTAATTAAGTTTGTTTTTCTCAAGGAAATAAAAAAGCGGTGCACGATGTAAAGTACAAAGCGTGTGGGAAATAGCAAATAGACTTGTTTAATAAATTTTTTATAAAGAAATTAGATGTCCTAATGAAATAGACTCATAGTGTCTAGTATACATAGTCTACAATCTAGTCTAGTCTATAGAATGTTATATTCTAGTCTATAGTTCTATTGGCTCTTTCTTATATAGTTTAGTTTTACTTCTGCTGTAGTTATGTTCTAATTCAAATCTAGTTCAGTTTAAGCTCTGTTCTAGTTTTGTTCTAGTTGTGTTCTAGTTGTGTTCTAGTCCTGTTCTAGTTGTGTTCTAGTTCTGTTCCAGTTCTTTTCTAGTCCTGTTCTGTTCTAGTCATGTTTTAGTTCTGTT
>NW_025813257.1:0-1427 GCF_022045245.1 Lucilia cuprina
TCAGTTCTAGTTCAGTTCTAGTTCAGTTCTAGTTCAGTTCTAGTTCAGTTGTAGTTTTGTTGTAGTTCAATTTTATTTCAGTTCCATTTCAGCTCAACCTCAGTTCTAGTTCATTACAACTTCAGTTCTAGTTCAGTTCAACTTCAGTTCTAATTCAGTTTTATATTTTTTCACATCAAATATAACAAATTTATTACAATGTCAATAAAACTATTTGTATTAAAAAAAAAATTTCCCTCTCACAGTTCTAACGTACTGTGAAATAAGTACAAATCATGAAATTGAGTATTTTATTAGTTTTTTGCTTCAATATTGTTATTTGGTGCAAAAAAAACGTCCTTTTAAAATTTATTTATATTTAATAATTTAGGATATTTGTTGCTTATTTTCTCTTGGTTAGTGTAACATATACTACTGTATAGAAATGTTTTCCATTATTTTATACATTCAAAGGATGCCTGTATGTGTGTGTATGTTTTTGTTTCTACTCTAATTTTGCTTCAGTTAAACTAAAAATGAAACCAATGTCACATGTGTATTTTATTGCTTTTACGTGATTTAATGGAGTTTTGTGGTTTTTTCAAGCATCATTTAGTTTAGCCTCCATATACGGGGCCATGGGTAAGGATATACATAGGAACACATACACAGAACGACAGACAGCTGGCGAGACAATTTAAACAATATATTCAACAAATATTTCTAGTTGGAAACTATACAGACATACACATATCTATGTAGAGCAATTATACATATGTACATCCATACGTACCATTTAATACAGTTGTTGATTGGGGATATAATCAATATATATAACCCAGCAATATGTAATAGTAAGAAATTAGAAAATCAATTACTTTTAAAAACATTCTCGTTAACCTTTAAAAAAGGAACAAAAAATTCACTGGGTATCATTTTCCTTTTTATATTATTTCTAAATTTATCCTCCTTATTGCAATCATCCTTAACCAAATATTGTGTATTTATCATTATTGTACTCTTCTGAACCCACAAACAATTCTAGTTTTAATACCACAAATTTGAATGTTTCAAAAGTGCGTTAAAATGTTTCTGGTTATAATTAACAGTTCGAAAAGCATTGAATAAATTATAAGCATATTAAATAAATTAGATTTAAAATTAAGTCAGCCATAGTTAATCAAAACAACAAGACAATTCGATTATACTTAATATATGAGTATTTGTGAAAATGATTAATTTCCTTCAACTAAAAAGAAAATGTGTAACTTTAATATTAAATAAATAAAAAATCAAATAAAACAGAACTAGAACAGAACAGAACTAGAACAGAACTAGAATAGCACTAGAACAGAACTAGAACAGAACTAGAACAGAACTAAAACAGAACTTGAACAGAATTATAACAGAACTAGAACAGAACTAGAATAGAACTAGAACAGAACTAG
>NW_025813258.1:0-1197 GCF_022045245.1 Lucilia cuprina
AAAAAAAATAGTCCTTTTGTCCCGCTTTAAAGAAAAATTTAATTTATTTCTCTATTCACTATGACCTCGAGTATTTTAGCTTAAAACATAAAGGACTTGATTTCCATACTCTGAAGCCCACAAAACAAAAAAATGTATAACAAAACCAAAACCTTTTAAAAACCAACTAGCATTCTTCTAACAGAAAAACTCTTTATTATTATTTTTTTTTTTACTCATCAGATCCAGTGATTAAAAATCCTCTATATTCATATCATAAAACCCACTTTAATTCATAAACCATAACCAAACAAAACTAAATAAAAAGAAAGAATGAAAAATAGCAGCAACAAAATTTGTTAAATTATTGTTTATAATGACGCAAATGATGATTCCTTTCAACACAAAAAAAAAAAACTCACTCAGCTCAGCTCAACTCATATACAGACGACGATGACTGTAAAACAAATACCATCATATAAACTTTTATGCAAATTCATAGAGAGTTTAAAAAAATTTTATAAAAAAAGAATTATAAAAAAAACAACTAAAACGCTTTTTATTTAATAAAAAAGTACAAAAACCAAAAAAAAACTATATACATACATATGCAGTAAATGCCAACTTCCGTCATTGAGACTCAACTTGTGAGCATTTACAGCACAATTCTAAAGCAATGAACTTTTATTCTGTAAGAGTGAGTGTGTGGGTGTGTGTGTATGTGTGAAAGTATGTACTGAGTATCTGCTTTAGACAAAAAAACAGAAATCATTTACAAATTAGGATATCACAGCTTAGAAACGGAGAAGATATTTTTAGATTTTTAAAGATGTCCAACTGTAGAAATAACCTTAAATGATTGCATACTTCTAGGATATAAATGTTTACATTTCGTGAACAATTTCTTTGAAATTTGAATTTGTGTAATAAAAGACAAAGGATCTGACGGGATAACTAATAGTGATAATTCGGATATGCAAAAGTCCTTTGTATTAAACTTCCACTAAACTGTGATTACCCTAAATATAGAAAATCTAACTGCGTTTAAACACATTCGCACACTTTTTTTATCCAAACAAAAATACATGCATACAAATATGTTGTGGTATTTGTTGAAAATTTTTAAGCTTAATTTAAAATAGTTTATTTAATTCAATTGAATTTATTCATAAATTCTTATTTTTTTTTTATAAATTCATATTTATGTAAAAGTTTATT
>NW_025813259.1:0-1663 GCF_022045245.1 Lucilia cuprina
GAACTAGAACTGAACTAGAACTGAACTAGAACTGAACTAGAACTGAACTAAAACTGAACTAGAACTGAACTAGAACTGAACTAAAACTGAACTAGAACTGAACTAGAAATATAGTCAGTTTAGTCTAGGTATTGGTCTAGCTTAAAGTCTAGTCTATAGAGTTGTGTCAAGCTCAGTGCGAAGTCTAAAATGTACTCAATCCTATTGTCAAGTGTAATATTTAGTCTAATATTTTCAGTACTTCCCAAAAAACCGATTTTTTAAGTAATTGCTTCAAAGGCTTATCTATCACATTTTTTAACAAAACTAACTAACCTCTTCAATTAGTATTACTCATACGTACCCATATTACAAAAAAAGTTTAATATGTTTAGTTGTCATTATAAAATCAAGTGGCATGTCAACAACTTTAATTATTTAATAAAAAAAAAATACTTTTTTGCAATTTATCCAAACTATTCTTTATTTTTTTCATTTTTTTAACCATTTAACTACTTTATCAAATCTCTATTGCCATAAATGACACTTTAAAAACTAAAACCTAAACACGATAATAAAAACACCAACAAAAAAAAAGGAAAAAAATCTTTAAACAAATTATATTTTTTATTTGATGTTAAAAGTGATACTATGTACTTCACTTGTTTTAAATAAAACATTCAACAATAATACTGCCAACAGCAATACAGCTAATAATGTACAGTGTGAAGAGGCAAGTGGGGACAAAGGAGGATGGAGGAAAAAATCTTCCCAAACAACAAAATAGAGAGGAGTTGAAAACATATGGATTCATTGTAAATTCTACAATTCCCTTAGAATACAATAATGCCAAAATGGTGAAAAAACTACTGCTACTAAAGCTTAACAACAATAAAAAAAGACGAAAAAATGTTTAAAAAATATACATAAATCTCTACATGTGTATGAGTATTTATGCATATACTCCTTTATACATATGCGTTGTGTATGTGTGTGAAATATAACCAAAAATTCATATGATGTTAAGATAGACTACTGTTACAACTACAACTTTACATACACATACATATAAATGACTGCAGTAGCAATAGAACAACTTAACAAATATTCCCAGTTATGTGAATCATTTTTTTTTCATTTAGTATTTGTATACGCGTTGAAAAACCCATTCCCTAGAAGAGTTCTATGCTGATGCTGTTGATGATAAAAAACAAAAAAAGGCGATAAAACACATTTCTACAAGTATCAGCTGCTCTGAAATATATACTCTACAGTTTCCTTAATATAAGCACAAGTAAGTAGAAAATTTTAACAGCAACAATCTATATACAACATAAATATAAAATATTTAACATAACTTTAGTGACAAAAACAATACAAACGAATAAAATTTTACAGTGATTAACAAATTTTATAATAATTTGGAAAACTAAAAGATTCTAAACCATAGACATATTCTACAGTCTGGGCTATTATATGTAGTGACTAAAGAATATTCTTTAGTCTATCTATTTTTTATCTATTGTCTAATTTATAGTCTACTCTATAATCTATATACAAATCTATTCCATTATTAATCAATAGTCATTCCACAGTCTAGTTCATAGTCTATAGTCTAGTTTATAGTCTAGTCTAGTCTAAAGTCTAGTCTATAGTGTAGTCTATAGTCTAGTCTATAGTCTAG
>NW_025813260.1:0-1662 GCF_022045245.1 Lucilia cuprina
AGTTCTAGTTCAGTTCTAGTTCAGTTCTAGTTCAGTTCTAGTTCAGTTCTAGTTCAGTTCTAGTTCAGTTCTAGTTCAGTTCTAGTTTAGTTCTGGTTTAGTTCTAGTATATCTAATAGTTCGATATAGTTTGCTTAACGACAAGTAGTTGTTGTTATCATGGCGTATGTGAAATAAATTATATATAAACATAAACATACGCACTGTTGGCTAACTTTAATTGCATTTTATTTTCTCTGTAGTTTAAACATTAACACAAAATATTTTCTCTCAAAAACATATTTATTACATTACATAATTTCTGCTTAAGAGTCCTTTGATGTCCTTCATTTCAAGAACATTACTTTTTTTTACAAAATGTTGCAACACATTCGTTTATGATTTATTTTTCATTGCTGTTCTGTGAATATGGTTTATTTTTCTCATTCGCTTTTTGTGCTGTAATAACTTCAATTAAAAAAAGTATAATAAACCAAACAAAATACATTTATAAATATATATTTTAAATCACTTCACTTAATATCATTACGTTCAACGTCAATCGCAAACACATACGCAAACACCAACACATCATCATAAAGTTGATGATGGTGCCAAAACCACATACAGCTCAAGTTACAATTTTAAACTCATACATAAATACATCAATCAAATGATATATACATATTTACATACATTCAGTCATACATACAATGTTTTCAATGTCATTCATAATTTATGCGCATAAATTTGTAACTTTGTATGTAAATGAAATGCCTAGTAGTTTTTCAAAGAGACAGTATCCCAGTACTTGGGAATTTCTAAATAATTTTTGAGTTTAATAAACATACACATACATTCTTAATGCCATTAAAGACATAAAGATAATAATAAAGAACTATTCTATTGTCCGAAGTAATCTAGTAAGCGGAAACTCTTCAAATTGTGGTTTTCTCGATCTTCCTGGCTTGTCTCAGTCACCCAGAATGGCAGGATACAGGAACAGCAACACTTACAACAAATATGTATTTCCCTATGAGAGTATATGTGTGTTATATATCTTTGGCAAAAGGCGGGTTGTCAGTTTGAAATTTATAAAAATATAAAAGTATTTTTTTTGCATCTATACATAAATAAATATAAAATACAACACAAATGAAAACATGTGTATACAAAAAAAACTACACATACACATGTACACAAGCATATACAGCCTTGCATATATTAAAGAAATGTTGCGAAAAAACAAACTGAAAATATTTAAATACCCAACATGTCAACTTACAACAGCTGCAGTAAACAACAACAACAACAACAGTAAACACAAGACAATGACAAGCAGCAGGAAGAAATTATACATCCGGGAAATAAAGATAAAGTTTTTTTCGCATTTGTTTGAATACACAAACGTATGTGTAGACATTAAATAAGGAATTAAAATGTTTTATTTGTAAAGAATTTATTTAAATAATAATTTTCATAAAAATAAGGTGTAAATTGAGAAACACGAAAAAGAGTTGAGTTTAAGGCTTTTACAAAGGGATGTGAGGATTATAAAAAAAGAGCCTGTAGACTTAGAGTAGACTATAGAGTAGACTATAGACTAGACTATAGACTAGACTATAGACTAGACTATAGACTAGACTATAGACTAGACTATAGACTAGACTATAGACTAGACTA
>NW_025813261.1:0-1740 GCF_022045245.1 Lucilia cuprina
AACTGAACTAGAACTGAACTAGAACTGAACTAGAACTGAACTAGAACTGAACTAGAACTGAACTAGAACAGAACTAGAACTGAACTAGAACTGAACTAGAACTAAACTTGAACTGAACTAGAACTGAACTAGAACTGAACTAGAACTGAACTAGAACTGAACTAGAAATGAGCTAGAAGTTTACTAGAACTAAACTAGAACTAAATTGGAATCGATTATTTTTTATTAAATTTAGTTCAAGAAAAAAAATCTTAATGATTAGTCGCTTATATGAAATTTTTATTGTGAATGATCATTAACAACGATCGATGAAATAAAATTTTATTTTGTTATTGCAGAAGTTATATGTTGTCATTTTCAATTAAAGAAAACTCCAACTATATTGCACTTACTACAAGCTTGTGTGCATTTGCGTAACTTAATGCAATATTTTACACGTAACATAATTTATTTAAAACTACGCACCGAATTTTACGCTGTGTCAAACAATAATAAGTAACATGGTGAATTAAACTAATTGGAAGTTAAAAATTTTATGCTCCCTATAATCTTTTCTTAAAATTATCTCATTTTAAAAAAAAAGGGGGTTCTGAAAAAAAATTTATATTTTTTTAATAAATTAATTTATAATTCTGTTATATTTCTTTACATTTGCGCATACTCGCAAAGCAGATGTTATTATCTTTGTAGTGAATTTATTTTATCACCTTTAAATGTTTCCTATAAAAAGGCAACATGGTTGACACAATGTGTCATCTAAAGTTTTTACTACTTGCATCAATGTGTTTAAACTAACAAGCGTTGTTGCAAGTTGTGGTGTATAGTTTGGTTTTCATGTCGAGCAACGCATTTTCTATGTCCTTCAGAAAAAACAGAAATCTAAAAATAAAAATGGCTGCGTTAGACACCAACTAGAAATGTTTACAATTTTAAGCAAAAACAAAAAAATGCAGTAAAATTTTAACCATTCTCGAATTAACTGAAATACGTGTTACTGGTTTTAATGTTAATTTTTATCTACACCCCCTTCTTCACATTTTCCCTCTTTACATTCAACACTGATGTTGTTCACAGCAAAATATTATTGTGGAAAAATTTTAAATCTGAATGAGTGTGTAATGTATTGTATGTAATTTTTTGGTGTTGATGTTGCTAACACTGTTGCAACAGCTGCTTGTTGGTATGATTGTAAGTATGTAAATGTTGTTGTTACAATAATAATGTTTCGCAGTGATTTCGATTTTTTCCCTTCCATTCACTCAATGATAATTGCACTTAAATGCATTTTTTTTGTTTGTGTTCATTACTACAAAATAGCAGCTAAAACGACAACAACAATTGCAGAAGCAGCAGTAACAACAAAAATTATGTAGACAATACTTTACTAAAAGCTTTAGATTTGTTGTCGTTGTGTTGCTGTATTGAAAATATTGTTTATTTTTTGTATAACTTTTAAAATAACAAAGAATAAGCTGCCGCCTCACATACGCATGCAAAACAACAATGTGAACATCCTGCTGCTGTTGTTTGTATTGTTATTGTTGTTTCTTTCTGTATTGTATTATTGTTGAAGGTTGTTGAGGATACAGTGAGAGAAAAAGCGAAGTTCCTAAGTATATAGGGAGTACTTTCAGTTCAGCTCTAGTTCAGTTCTAGTACAGTTCTAGTTCAGTTCTAGTTCAGTTCTAGTTCAGTTCTAGTTCAGTTCTAGTTCAGTTCTAGTTCAGTTCTAGTTCAGTT
>NW_025813262.1:0-1218 GCF_022045245.1 Lucilia cuprina
GAACTAGAACTGAAATAGAACTGAAATAGAACTGAACTAGAACTGAACTAGAACTGAACTAGAACTGAACTAGAACTGAACTAGAACTGAACTAGAACTGAACTAGAATTGAACTAGAAATTACAAATTGTATATTTTCCTTCAGTTTATAAATTCTTCTATTAAAAATTTATATCAAAAGTACATAAAATAACTTTTATTAAACAAATATCTCAAATAGCTGATCCAACAGAAACGTTTTATTAAATCAGCAATAATCATTTTAGTTTAAATATAAACAGAACTCCTTCATAATTATTTTTATGTAAATAAATATTTTTTTTGGTTTGTTTCCCTTTTAAATTTAGCTTACAAGTCTGTACTTCGACCACTTCATATTTTTATCAATTCAACTTACTCATCCTGCCACACTAAACACTTGTAAAATATCCTAGCTTCCACTATCAACAACACTTATCTTTGTATTTGTATATTATTTATTTGTGAGTAATGTATCTTTATCATCATCAGCAGCAGCGTCGTCATCATCTTAAGTATATTTACTTTTGAACGTACTTTTGGATAAGAGTCTTAAGTATATTTAACCACTTGATTATTATAATTTTGCTTCCGTTTCCGTTTGTTTTTTGTTTAGTATTTCCTTTTTTTCAACTATTTATTGTTATTGTGTGTAGTGTTTGTTTTGCTAACTTTGACTATCATTATTAAATTGAATAAATAGTAAAAAGTATAACAATAACAACATTAATAGGAAATTAAAATAATAAGTAGCTGAGTTATAGAAATGAAAACATTTGCTTGCATTTTGGTAATTAAATAGGATTAGTTGCACTTTACTCTTAAAATATTGGATCTGGAATGTGTTTCCTAGAGGTCTTAACGACTACAATTTCTGCAGCAAAAAAAAGTTGCGCAAATATCCTTAGACTACATAGTTAATTTCAGCCGGTGCAGGAGATTTGCAATAGAACTATAACTGACCTATATCTTTAATACAACAAAACTAGATATGAACTAGAACTGAACTAGCTATGAACTAGAACTGAACTAGAACTGAACTAGAATTAAATTAGAACTGAACTAGAACTGAACTAGAACTTAACTAGAACTGAACTGAACTGGAACTGAACTGGAACTGAACTAAAACTGAACTAGAACTGAACTAGAACTGAACTAGAACTGAACTAGAACTGAACTAGAACTGAACTAGAACTGAAC
>NW_025813263.1:0-2038 GCF_022045245.1 Lucilia cuprina
CTAACTTACTAACTTACTAACTTACTAACTTACTAACTTACTAACTTACTAACTTACTAACTTACTAACTTACTAACTTACTAACTTACTAACTTACTAACTTACTATTCATTAATTTTTTAAATCTGTCCGCATTTCCATAAAATTTGAGCTGTTCAAACGAATATTAAAAATAAAAGTTTAGATTATTGTAAAAAAATAATTATTACTTTTTAAAATTAGTTATTCAAATCTAATTGTGTACCGTTAATTATTCTAAAATAATTCACGTTTCTTCCCATGTAAAAATCTCTATATGCAAAAGAACAACAAAATCAAAAGATAATTAATACTGTCTTAATGTATTTGTATAAGTTAAACAAAAGAATTTATTTCCACGAAAGTTAGTCTTTATTGTAGATAGATAGAACCATTAACATTTACGTGTGTGTGTGTGTGTTTTGTAAAACTCTTAAAATTAATTACCCCATAAAAAATTATTATTAATAAGTAGTTAATTATTTTTGATGTGCAGACATGTGAGTAACAGAGTGTGAATAAAAACAACAAATAAGCATTTAGAAGAATGTGAATGTATTTGTGAGGTTGTATTTGAGTATTAAAGGACGAAAGTATCTAAATGTGTCGCATAAATTTTTATTTTTTTTGGTATTTATTTGTTTTATATTTTTTTGTTGTTGCACTTGTTAATGGTTTATTGTTATAGACTGTAAGACATTCAAACACTAGTATTTATTTTGCTGTACGTCCTTGCTAGTTTTTTTGTAAGTTTACATAAATGCTTGAATGAAATTAATATGAAGAAACGTTAAGTTTAGCTTGAAATAAGAAGAGTTAGTTTCAACGAATATTAATAGCTATACAATGAATAAAACTTTATTCCAATTTATATATTTGAACTTCGAATAAAGTATATATTTAAATTTTGATGTTATATAAGTGACTTTGATTCACAAATTAGCGCTAATATTCTTCCTACTGCAAACCATATGATGAACTAACTTATTAAACGCCTTAGCTTAAAGTGTAAATTTATGTACATATTTCTAAAAAAAAAAATGAAATTCAAGCAAAGTCTTTTGTCAACAAATGTAATTTTCAAATGAAGAAAATCAGACACAACTTACTATTTGTCTCTTTATTTTATTTCTCTGAATTTCTGTATAAACAAACAAGAATTTCATAAATGTATTCTTACGCATAATAAATTTCCTTAATTTCAAGGATTTTACTTATTTTTGCACAAATACACACTTTTATGTATTTATATGTATATGACAAAAAATGAATTATGAATGTTATGAGTGTGAATTGAAAACAGATTTCCATTTTTTCCCTTTTCTTGTCTTGAAAGGTAATTATTGAAATCTGAAGTGATTGATAATAAATGTATTAATATTATTAATATTCGAGGAGGTTTCACATCATAAATGTATTTAGTAAATTTTATTGATAAATCATAATAAAACTCAATACTTATGTATATACATAAGTACATTGTATTCGTAAAAGGAAAAAAGGTTTCAAAAATTAATGTGGCATTTAACAAAGTCATTAGGGTCATGTGTGTGTATTGTAAGGATTATGAATTGTTGTATGTGTGTACAAATGAACATATAAATAATAATTTTAATTAATGTTAATAAAATATTAATAAATAGTTTATCTAATAGATGAATGTTGATTACTAAATATTAAATATGTGTGAATAGGCTTTTAGTTTAAGAGAAGTCAATTAATATGTGTACGTAACGGTCAAAGGTCAGAGAGGCAATATTTCGGTGTTAAATGGATAAATGTATAAGCAATTCTATGAAAATGTTAATAAGTGTAAATCATTATGGTTATATCATAAAGTCTAAATAGACGATTCTCTCTAATGCAGATTTTTGTCGTCATAAATTATATTTGAGGCTAGAAATATATTATTATAAGTTTGTAAGTTAGTAAGTTAGTAAGTTAGTAAGTTAGTAAGTTAGTAAGTTAGTAAGTTAGTAAGTTAGTAAGTTAGTAAGTTAGTAAGTTAGTAAGTTAGTAA
>NW_025813264.1:0-1547 GCF_022045245.1 Lucilia cuprina
ATTTTAATTATCTAACAGTTTTCAAGATATACGAAATTTTGTATTTAATTCATATATGTGGTGCCAAGCAGCCCACTGAAATCCCGCCCGTTATTTTCTAAATGTTCCATTAATGTCAAAGTTATTCATATACAATTTGAGGATTCTAGTTCTAATAGTTTCCTAGATAACTATTTTTTCTATTTAATTCATGTGGGGGCTTCCAGCACCATAGATTAAAGTCCGTCCTTTATCCTCAAAATGTTCAGATGAATATTATAGTAATATAAGCAAAAATAGATGAATTTTGTTCCATATTTTCCTATATAAACAATATTTTGTATTTTATTCACAAAGTTCGCTCGTTATACTCTAAATGTTCAGATGAATGTCAAAATTCTTCAAGTAAAATTTAATGATTCTCTCTCTAGCAGTTTCCCAGATATGCCAATTTTTTCATTTTATTGGCAAACGAATTTTTGTATTTAATTTATATGGAAGGTGCCACGCTCCTTCCTAAATAATCATTTTGACACTAAAGTGGCTCCAAAAAAACTTTAGGACTCTAACCAATTTATTTCTTAAAATGTTTACATTGATTTTAAAGGTATTCATGCAAAATTTTAAGAATATAACTGTATTAGTTTCCAAGATAAACGAATTTTTGCATTTAATTTATATGGGAGGTACCACGCACCCTAACGCTAGTCCTCCCACATTTAATCCTAAAATAATCATATTGACACTAAAATGGCTCCGACAACATTTGAGGACTCTAACTGTTACATTATCTCAAGATAAACGAATTTTTGTATTAAATTAATATGAGTGGTACCGGTCCCCTCATGGATAGTCCGCGAATTTATTACCCAAAATGTTTACATGGATGTTAAGGTTATTCGTACAAAAAGATTTTAACTGTAATGGTTTCCAAGATAAACGAATTATTGTATTTAAATTATATGAGAGGTGCCACGCCCCCTAACGCATATAATCATATTAAAACTAAAGGGCCTCCGCAAAATGTAAGGACTCTAACTGTTATATTATCTCAAATATACGAATTTCATATTTTCTTAATGTGGGCGTGGCTCCTCGCCACCTAAAATATAAGTAAAAAGTAGTAAAATGAAAAAATTGGCATATCTGGGAAACTGCTAGAGAGAGAATCATTAAATTTCACTTGAAAAATTTTGACATTCATCTGAACATTTAGAGTATAACGAGCGAACTTTGTGAATAAAATACAAAATATTGTTTGTATAGGAAAATATGGAACAAGATTCATCTATTTTTGCTTATATTACTATAATATTCATCTGAACATTTTGAGGATAAAGGACGGACTTTAATCTATGGTGCTGGAAGCCCTCACATGAATTAAATAGAAAAAATAGTTATCTAGGAAGCTATTAGAGCTAGAATCCTCAAATTGTATATGAATAACTTTGACATTCATGGGAACATTTAGAAAATAACGGGCGGGATTTCAGTGGGCTGCTTGGCACCACATATATGAATTAAATACAAAATTTCGTATATCTTGAAAACTGTTAGATAATTAAAAT
>NW_025813265.1:0-1675 GCF_022045245.1 Lucilia cuprina
ATAGACTAGACTATAGACTAGACTATAGACTAGACTATAGACTAGACTATAGACTAGACTATAGACTAGATTATAGACTAGACTATAGACTAGACTATAGACTTGACTTTAGACTAGACTATAGACTAGACTTTAGACTAGACTTTAGACTAGACTTTAGACTAGACTATAGACTAGACTATAGACTAGACTATAGACTAGACTAAAGACTAGACTAGACTTTAGACTAGACTATAGACTAGTCTATAGTCTATGCTATAGTCAAGTATAGTCTATAGTTTAATATAGTGTGATAGATAGATTATAGACTAGATTATAGACTAGACTATTGACTAGGCTATAGACTAAACTATATACTTAACCATAGACTAAACTATAGACTAAACTATAGACTAAACTATAGACTAAACTATGGACTATACTACAGACTATAGTCCAATGAAAAGTTAACGTTAAATTTTCCAATCAAATTTTTAAAGTTTGTTGACCTGACACGTACATAAATACAAACAAAATGAACGACTAAACGAATGACTGTATAAATGGATGAATATTAAATGATGATGATTATCGTTATCGTCATAGACATTGTGACTCCTTGAATGTTCTATTCAATATCCTGCAGGGAGAGTTATTTCACTAAAAAGGCAGTAAACAAACGGACAATAAAATAAACCCGCAAAATACAAAGAAGAAATGTATGAAATTAAATGGTTTATTTTGTGGCAAGCGCAGAAAGCAAAAAAAAAAAATAATAACAACAAACAGCATTTGGCTGGTCAAAAAGATAATCGTTTAGAATCCAAAAAATAAATACATAGAAACAAAAAACAAGACACTTAAATAAATGAATTTGCCACATTTAAGAATAAACAAGCAACATCTTGTATTTAAACGTGAGAATATATAAAATACCAGGGAGATTTACTAAAGTGGCAAATGAGAGTAATCCTTGGTTGTATAAAAAAATAAATTAGCTTTATAACGAAAAAAAGCTAAAAAGCTATTTTATTTAGAATATACAACAGTATGTAGTGGAATTTGTGTGATAATGCATAGATGTCCTTTAAAAGAAATTCAAGATTTATGCAGCTAAAGTATTTTACTACATGATAAAATTGTTGCATAAGCAAATACTACAGCAGTAGCAACAGAATATGTACGTGAAGCGAGGACATTAGTTGTACAAATTGTTAAGAAATTTATCATTACCGCGTGTGTGTGCACCACACTGTGGCTTGCACAGTTTGTATGTGCCACAAACGGTTTAATGCATTTAAAATGCCATTAAATTTATTTCAAACATAAAAAGCACACATAAAGTCCATTTTTCAACTGCCATTGATAAATTTATTTGCTTGCAGGTTGTCGCAAAAGCTAAAGGGTGTTATGCCACAAAAAGGAAATACCAATTTTGTTGCATAAAATTACTTTTTTTCGGTGGATTTATAAAGCAAATTTATGGAGTTTTTTGTACAGATTTAAGTGGCGCTAAAATGAGATTTTTAGTAAATGTCCTTTTTAAGTAGAAAATGTTAAATAAAATAAAAAAATAGCTGAGAATTGGCATAATAGATAGATAGATAGATAGATAGATAGATAGATAGATAGATAGATAGATAGATAGATAGATAGATAGATAGATAGATAGATAGATAGATAGATAGATAGATAG
>NW_025813266.1:0-1226 GCF_022045245.1 Lucilia cuprina
TTCTAGTTCAGTTCTAGTTCAGTTCTAGTTCAGTTCTAGTTCAGTTCTAGTTCAGTTCTAGTTCAGTTCTAGTTCAGTTCTAGTTCAGTTCTAGTTCAGTTCTGTTGACAAGGAAATCATTATTGTTCCACATTCGGACACCGCTGTTCATTTTGAAAGCCCACCACTGTGAAAAAAATTTTTTTAAAATTAAAAATAAATTTTGGTATCAAAATATGTTTTTGCACGTAGATAAGATTGAATGCTAGAATTTACAAAACTCTATTTAAGTTTAAAAATGCTTGTCAGTTTCTGGAAAGGTTTAGTGTTGTTTTTGTCTGGTTTGTGTTAATTTATGACAAAACTTTATTTTAAGTTTTTCTTTTTACTCGACAAGATATTGTGTTTAAGAAAAATTTTAAATTAAAATTAAATGTAGTAAACAAAATAAGAAATTGAAAAAGTAGTTTGTTAATAAGCCAATGGCAAAAAGGTAAGTTTTAGGAAGATAAATACTGGTACAAAAAAAGCATACTTTATTTAAGAAAAGTACATATTTGCTTTCGTAAATAAATCATAATTACAAAAATTTACATAATATTTTAATATTAAAAAACCTATTTTCCTGATAATGTCTATAGAAATAAAAATAAAAAATTTAATAAAACTAATTTTCTAAATAAAATTCCTTTTTGTAATCTATTAATGAAAATGAAAAATTACAAAAGAGTTTAAAAGCCTTCATTTTTTATGAAAAAAAAACAACTAAAGAAAAATTCATTTATATAAAATAAGGTAAATACTAGTAGAATATTTTATTTTAAAGATATGGTAATCGAACTTTTACAAATGACATAAATTTATATTCAAGTCTTTTATTATATTTCTCTAAAGAAAACTTTTACATCACCTTGACTTCTCAAGGTTATTTCTGACATTTTTACATTTTATGTCAATGTCACAATGACACTTTCCTTACTTATTATTCTCTCCTTTATGTTTGTTAAACAAGTATTTTTGTATAAAATTCCATTAGCTTTTGTTGAAAATGATGTTTTTTCTTTTAAGTATATAAAATTTATTGTCCAAACAGTTTAAGTAAATAAAATTTAATTCTTAAAGGTTTTAAAATCTAGTTTAAAATCTAGAACTGAACTAGAACTGAACTAGAACTGAACTAGAACTGAACTAGAACTGAACTAGAACTGAACTAGAACTGAACTAGAACTGAACTAGAACTGAACTAG
>NW_025813267.1:0-1450 GCF_022045245.1 Lucilia cuprina
CTAGTTCTGTTCTAGTTCTGTTCTAGTTCTGTTCTAGTTCTGTTCTAGTTCTGTTCTAGTTCTAGTTCTGTTCTAGTTCTAGTTCTAGTTCTAGTTCTGTTCTAGTTCAATGTTCTAGTTCAGTTCTAGTTTAGTTCTTATGTTTACAAGAACTGTACTAAAATGAGTTAGTGCACTTTTAAAATAATGTAATTCATTGTTCATGACTAAAACAAATCACTTACAGATGTGCTGAATTTTAATTAAATTTCTCAACAAAACAAAGATTATTAAATTACCAATTGGTTGTGGTTTTTTAACTTAACTTGTTTCTATATACATTCTACAAATATGTATTTTATTACCAGGGAGTTTTTATTTTCCAATTTTTTCTATATATATATATATATGTACATATGTATATAATATTTCTTATTTAATGAAATTAAAAACTGTTTATTTCATTAGTCATATGAAATGAATCAAGGTAAACAGGGTTAAGGTTATGGGAATGGGAATGCAGTTGTATTAGAAGGTGATATTTTATTATTTACATTAGAAAAATGTTGTAATAAAACAATTATAGACAAAGGTAGAAATCTAAATAACACATTTTAATGCAATTCATGTTTTTGTAGAGAAAAAAAAAACATAAAAAAAAACAAAAACATAAAACACAAGTAAATAACTATTAACAGGTGTTTTGAAACATAATTAAAGCGTTAAGCGATAAATAATAACGATTTAATGGACTAATATAATGATTAGTAGTACAACTAAAGAGTGAAATTTGAAAATTAAGTTTGACGACCATTAGAAGTAAAATTTTAGTCAAATCGGATGATGTTTTTAAAAACATTTTTCCGAGGAATAACTTCCCATAATAGGCTTATATTGTGGAGAGTACTGTATCCATATTAATTTAAATATAAACATAAGTACCTATTGCTATTTAATTAATTATGTACTTACATTTATAATTTTACATAAAACTCCGACAAAAAGTCACTTTTCCACTTCAAAGATTTAGAGTTTTAATTAAAACTGGTTTTCACAAAATTCTATAAATAAAAAAAAGCCAAAAATTGAAATAATAAAAATTTAAAAAGCAACAGACTCTAAAAAATGTCGGTTATATTTGTGGTTAATGTGTTGATTTTGTAATGAAAATAAATCATTAAATATAATTTTATTTATTTGAAAATATTCACACATAAATAATAGTTTAGGTTTGTACAGATATATTTTAACTTTTTTTCTGATTTAGAACAATATTTTGTGGTTTAATTTAGAAATAAATAAAATTTAATTGATACATTTGGTTTAACTATAAACACTTACGTACTAATCAAATAAATATAAATAGTTTTTATACCCTACACCACTATAGTGGGGAGGGTATTATAAATTTGTGCTGATGTTTGTAACATACAAAAATATTGGTCCAATACCCACCTTAAAGTATACCGAT
>NW_025813268.1:0-1573 GCF_022045245.1 Lucilia cuprina
GAACTAGAACTGAACTAGAACTGAACTAGAACTGAACTAGAACTGAACTAGAACTGAACTAGAACTGAACTAGAACTGAACTAGAACTGAACTAGAACTGAACGAAAAGAAATATATAACATTTTTTAATATTCTGTTAACAAAATTCCGCTAAATAAAGCAAACTAGTAAACATTTTTCTAGAACTTGTTATGTGTTCAAACATACCAAAACATTTTAATTAAATCTCAATTAAAACTTGAAATTTCTCGACTATAGTGGAAATATTTTGAAAGCGAAAAATTTTGTATTCAAATACTCTAAAACAAATTGTTTGTTGTCAAAGTTAATTTAAATATTTAGACATACATATGTACATAGATTCTATCCAACAAATCTATTAATAATTTTTTTGTTTATTATTTCGATTTTGTTCCTTATTTGTGGTAAATTGTTTGTTTATGCGATAAAAATATGAGTAATAATATCAATGTCAGTTTGTGTTTAGAAAATTGACATTATCTAGTTCGTTGAATAGGGAACCATATACAAAATACAGTCAGGCAATCAGCCTATTGGGCTGTCATCAAATTGCTGTTATTTGCTGTCAATAAACAAATAATAAAAACAAAAACAAAAGTGATTATATTTATTATACACAAATGTACATTTAGACATAATACAACAAAATACTTAATGTTGTAATTGTTGTGTTTATTAATTGATAAAAAAATGGAATTTGTTTATATGTTTTATTAAGATTATTGTGATTATAACACAATTTGTCGCCATCATTTATTCGCATCCATAACAATTGAAATGAAATGAAAAGTGCCTTAGCAACCTTCTTCCGAAGAAGATAGCCCAACAAGCGAAATTATTTCGTAATAATATAAGAACATTACCACGAACATGAATATTATTTTGAAATAGAATATTATGATAATATCGCTTAACTATCTTCTTTGGGATAAAATTTCTAAAACATTCTGTAAATGTTTGTTGTGTTATTTTTATCATTTACTCTGAAATTAATTTGTATTCTATATTTGTTTGTCCTATATGTTTATATTCTTAAATGGAAACTAGAAAAAAATTGATTTGTTTAGTCCCATTTCTTCACCTCTATCCCCCCTGCCTCAATGTTTGAAAATGAACAGGAACCGCAAAAACAATAAAAAGCTAATATTTCTTTAATTAATCAGTAATTAAAAGTGGGGGAATAATAAATAAATATTGGATGGTTCTTTTTATGTTTTAAGTATTTTTATAACCTTTATTAATTGTTGTTTTTAAATAAATACAATAAATGTAAAAATAATGTTTATTAATACTACAAATAGATTCAATTAATAACATTAAAATTTAATTACATAAACATAACAAAAAGGATTTTAAAACCATAACAAGGCCTTGAAAGCCAAATTTGAAAGAATTTTTTGAAAATTTTAAATTTTATTTAATATGAGACTTAATTATAGTCCATTTCTAGTTCAATTCTAGTTGAGTTCTAGTTCAGTTCTAGTTCAGTTCTAGTTCAGTTCTAGTTCAGTTCTAGTTCAGTTCTAGTTCAGTTCTAGTTCAGTTCTAGTTC
>NW_025813269.1:0-1283 GCF_022045245.1 Lucilia cuprina
TCTAGTTCAGTTCTAGTTCAGTTCTAGTTCAGTTCTAGTTCAGTTCTAGTTCAGTTCTAGTTCAGTTCTAGTTCAGTTCTAGTTCAGTTCTAGTTCAATTCTAGTTCCTGTTCAGTTGAAGTTCTATCTTAGTTCAAGCAAACTATTGCAGAGTCGGTTGTGGGTAAGTCACCCTGAATTGCCGGGAAGTATATGTATGTGTATTTTGTATGTGAATTTAACAAGACGTTAAGCATGCATGTTGGCTAAATACAATAAGGGTTAGAAAATCGTACAGATGACGGCACAACTTAAAAAAAAACACTAAGAAATTGGAAAAAAAGTAAAACTGTTTTAATACTATAAGGCGAAATCGAATATTAAACGCAGTATTTTAAGATGAATGATACTTCTGGAGAAATAAGAAACAGAATTTGAACTTATTTGAAATGTTTATTTTAATAGTTATATGTAGTAGCAATTCAATCTACAACTACCTACATACCTCTAATGTAGAGTATTTTCTATCAAAAAACCTTTTATGTTTTATTCTATATGTTTGTTTGTTTTTTGTACTTTTTTAAGGGTAACGCAAAGTTTATCTTTAAGTAATGGCTCGTTAAAGTTAAAAAAGGGTGCTTGAAGGATATCGATTTTATTTTTATATTTTTTCCTTCATCATACGTGCCTACACATAAAAAAAAACAAATTCATGGAATTTAAAATAAATTGCTTAAAAATATAAAACATATTGGCAAAATTAGAAATTACTGCGCCATTTTTCTGTTTGTGCTGAAGAATTAAAAAAAACACATCAACCCTTTTTTTTTGTTTATTTAACCCTTTTAGTAGGAACTCTTTTTTTTGCATGGAATTCAGTAATTTCTATTGGTTGGTTAATTCCTTCACCAACCCTTTTAATAAAGAGGACATTGTGTAAATAGCGAAGAATTTAAACTTAACCCTTTTATAACTCTTTATTGAAACCCCGTTTTATAAATGATAAATGCTTCAAGAACAACCCTTTATTTAAGAATAACTATTCCAGCCAAATGATTGGTTATTAAAAATATTTCAATAATGTCAATATTTAGGGAGAATTTCTTTTGAATTATATATTTTGCGAAACAAAATGGCGAAATTTAACTAACGTTGCCAATAGAGAGGCTGAACTTAGTCAGTTCTAATTCTTCTCGAGTTCTGTTCTAGTTCTTTTTTAGTTCTGTTCTAGTTCTGTTCTAGTTCTGTTCTAGTTCTGTTCTAGTTCTGTTCTAGTTCTGTTCTAGTTCTGTTCTAGTTCTGTT
>NW_025813270.1:0-1969 GCF_022045245.1 Lucilia cuprina
AACTGAACTAGAACTGAACTAGAACTGAACTAGAACTGAACTAGAACTGAACTAGAACTGAACTAGAACTGAACTAGAACTGAACTAGAATTGAACTAGAACTGAAACTGAACTGGTGTAATTTATTGTTCCCCATATCCTTTCATGTTTCATATTAAACGTGTTTGATTTAGTTGAAATTGGGTTCAAGTATTTGACAATAAAAATATTGACGATAATTTGTCTATAAGTCATTTGCATAAACAACCAATTTTTGATACATAAATTATTGTGTTTATATTAATCCACTCCTCGTTAATAAGAATCTGTCAGTTTTTGGTGCATAAAAAGAATAATGTCTTTATATGAACAAGTTTCGGTGCTATGTGTTTCTCTTATTAATTTGCTCGTATTAATCAAATATAGGAAACTACAAAATAACTGAAACGAAAAATAACAAGCTCACTTTTTCTAGTGGTATATACATATATTTATTTTAGGTTAAAATATTTATTTAAACTTAGAACAAATAAATAGCTCTGAAACAAGCTTTATGGTTTGTTATATTTTCTCCTTTATATTTTTATTACCCAAAATTATGGTAAATGATTATTTTGCTAAAAATAAATGGAACACTTTTTTACAACATAAATAAGCATTAAAAAGAAAAAAAAAAAACATTTTCAAATCACCATAACTTATTGTCTTTTATTCTGATAATCCGTTCACGGAAATCTGTCCATGTACTGTGTTTACAATTACAAATTAGTATTTTTGTTAGGTTCGCTAGCAAGAAAACAAATAATTTGTTTTTCTCTCGCTGATGGTTTGAGAACAAATTGCTTTATTTTCACTTGTAAAGACCGACAAATCAGTCAATCAGTCGTTACCGCAACACAATAAATACAGCATTGGCAGGACAAGCTAGTCACTCAGTCAGGACATCAGCTACATGCCACCACATTCATTCGCCACCATCATAAAAAATTCTTTAACTGATGGAATGTTAAGAAATGTTAAACATGACTAGGCCTATGGCAATTATGATGAATATTTGTACTCATCGTTAACGTTCAAATAATTGTAAGAGAATGAAATTTAATAGGAAAAATAAATTCTAGTTAGAATTACGTGGGTTTTGGTGTCTTTCTATCCTGTGCTACTGGTTTTGTGGGCAAATGAGAGCTCAATTATTTTGCTTTAATAAATTGTAATGGAGGTAGTTATTATTATACATTTCCTGGTTTTCCTTTTCTACTCCTTTTGTTTAATAATTTTGTGATGATTTATATTTCCCGGTGGTTTCTGCTCTATTTAACGATTTAGCCAAAGATAGAATTTTGTTTTTTTTTGTGGTAAGTGAAATTTAGCTTAATTCTTTATGGTTTAAATAATAAAATAATTTAATTTTTGTTAAATTAAACTAGAAATTTTGAAGAGGAATTTAATGAAACAAGAATAATTTAATAAAATATGGCTTTGAAGAACTTTATAATAATGACACTTTGTATTGTATTAAATTAAATAAAAATTAATTTTACAGACGGCTAGGCAAATATTTGATGAAATATTTCAATTACTATTTAAAATGCTTCATTCAGTATCATATTTATAAGAAATGTACAGAGAAATATTGTTTTAACTGTTTATTTGTGGAAGCAAATTTTCTGTAGTTCTAGTTTATTTGTAGTTTCAGGTTAAGTTTAGTTAACATCTCCTTTATAAAGAAAACTCATTTCTTTCGAAAAGAAAATCAAAATAAATTAAAGGTAAAACAAAATTGTACATTATTAATATTCTCATTTATATGAAAGTAATTTTTTCATAAAATTCAACTATTTTTACAATTATAACAAAAACCAAAAACAAGAAAGTGTAAATACCAAACGTTCATATTCTTGCATATGAGTGCAAAAATACGAGTGTATATTTAAAATATTTCTTTTATTTCCCCTGTGTGTAAATGTTTAATCACAATGTGGAATTATAT
>NW_025813271.1:0-1739 GCF_022045245.1 Lucilia cuprina
ACTCTACATCTAATATAGTTCTTAAAAATGCTCCCATTAACACAGCAACTATAGCAAATATGTTGCCAAACTATACCGGTAATAATACAAAAACTTCAACAATAGGTTTAACCATACCCAGTGCTAATGCGGTGACAGCCTCAACTGGAACCTCGTCTACCATATCGGGTACCATAATGTTGCCAGTGCCATCATTACCTACGGTACAATTACCACCTTCTCTTACAGCTAAACCCATTTTAGCCAGCATACCAACATCAACGAATAACATTACATCAACTGCTACAAACTCATCCTCCTCTGCCTCCCTGGCTAATACTTCGCACAGTTATAGTACACCAGCCTCGTTGACAACGACCTCTATGCCTTCACAGGTATTTGCATTGCCACAACTCTCAGCTAAAGGACCCATACCAATGCCCTCAAGTAATACCGCTAGTTCGGTGGGTTGTCTTATTATCGAGCCACAATTATTCGCCTCGGCTGATACATTTAAAAAGGAATTTAATAATACATCATCTTCTGTCTATTCTTCCTCATCGACAGCACAAATAACTCCATCGGGTCTACAAATTTATCCGAATGTTAGTAATAACTCACAAACCATGGCAAATCGTTTGACATCACCACTTATTACAAAAATACGACGCGTACAACCATCACCACAATCTTCTGCAATTAATTTAAGTTTTTCCACTGCACCCTCAGCATCAGCCACATCAGCGACATCGGCTCTATCGTCTTACCCAACAAATGGCTATTCCTCTTTAACGAACAGTTTTATGCCCTCTTTAGGAAGTGCTACTACAATAACAGCTACAACAGCCACAAATGGCTTAGGTAGTGGTAGTACAACAGCAGGACCGCCGCCCATTAAGAAACTCAAATCCGCTGAGGTTGATATATCGGCCATATTACAGGCTAATCGTGATTTAGATGCCAATACTTTATTTTTCCTTAGTTTGGCTCGTTCGGTGCGTTCTATGCCCACGAAATTTCAATCTTTGGCTAAAATGCGTTGTATGCGTATAGTCAGTGATATAGAAATGGAATTGGACAGCGTTAGCAATGAGGCAAATGGGGAAAGCAACAATTTGAATAACAAGTACTGTACAAATGATACAGATGCACCACCTACCGCTGGTGTAATTAATAATGTCAATGAAACCCCATTGTCGGAACATTTTGTTTATGTCATGTCTCCCTCACGTGTCGAAAGTATGATAGATTTATCATCTGATGATGAGAATCCGGGCAATAGTGGAAATTAATTGATTAGAAAGTTATACTTTTATAAATAAAATATAACTTCAGCTAAGTTTGAAGTAAAAAAACAATTTATATTGAAAAAAATTAAAGAGTTAGAGTTAATTGTAAAATTTAACTATTATTTATGTAAATATTTTTCTCCTTTTTTTCTTTCTTTCTTTTCTTTTTCTACTAAATTTAATATTATATGTATGCGAGTAACGTTTCAGAGAAACAGTAAAAATTAAGAAAATTAAACAGTATTGTAATATTATTTATATAGTTGTTGTTATAATGCTTAAATTATAATGAAAAATAAAGAATTTTAATGAATATTCAAAAATAACTTTCGTCAATTATCAATATCATCTATAATAAAAAATAAACAATAGATAGATAAATATACAGATAGATAGATAGATAGATAGATAGATAGATAGATAGATAGATAGATAGATAGATAGATAGATAGATAGATAGATAGATAGATA
>NW_025813272.1:0-1300 GCF_022045245.1 Lucilia cuprina
ACTAGAACAGAACTAGAACAGAACTAGAACAGAACTAGAACAGAACTAGAACAGAACTAGAACAGAACTAGAACAGAACTAGAACAAAACTAGAACAGAACAAGAACATAACTAGAACAGAACTAGACAAAAACTTCAAAAACAACAATTTAAGAATTAGATATCTTTATATTTTCTTCACAACTTAACTTGTGTGAAAATGATGAAAATCTAGAAATGTGAATATTTTTACCTAAAAAAAATGAAAGAAATATCCAGACAATTTCCTTCTTTTTATATATTTTTTCTACATATAAGAATATGAAAACAAAATGACTACAACAAAAAAAAAAATCATTTAATACTGTTTTGCAATTAAGTAAATTGTTTGCCTGTTCACTTCATGACAAAGTTCAATGGTGCAGACATTTTGTTCAATTATTTAATTTTTTCCATTTCTTAACGCCCTTCCTCTTTCACCATTTATCTTCATTTGTATTGGGGGTATAACTGTAATTAATACTTTACATTTTACTTGGTGTTTAAAGTAGAAGAGAATGGAAAAGAAAGCCTTCGGGCGTTTAAATATTGTTCTTGCCATTTTAATTTTTTTGCTGTTCTACTTGCGCCGGTGCAATTTAAAATAATTGTTTAAATACAAAAGTACAGGGCAAGTTTGTTAATGACTTTGTCAACAGAACACCATACAGGAAACATTTTCTTTTTCATTTATCTTTTAGCATAGTTAAATGTGAAATTAATGTAAATTTTTCCTTTTTATTAAATGACAACTATCCTGTGCGTTATTTGTAAATTAAGTTAATTGAACACTTATTGAAGTCAATTTAAATTTGTAAAATTTAAAATGATAAAAAATTTACAAAAAAATCTACTTTATAAATTCTTAATTTGAACAATGATTACAGTAGTCATTGGTTTAGCTAGAAAAATTAACAAGAAAAATTAACAAATAAAATATAATTGTCGACCGTTATATGATGGAGGACTACACGGCGTATAATTGATATTAATTTAAAGTATTTTCGTATTTTGTCATTTATTTGAAAATTATAAATCTTAAATTGCAGTTGTAAATTTCACATTTTTAATTTACTTTCCATTTCTAATTTAAAAACTAATGTAAATCTTGAGCGCTAAGATTGAAATGATATATTTTTAAATTAACTATAAAAATGTAGAACTAACCTTAACGAAACTAGAACTGAACAAGAACTAAACTAGAACTGAACTAGAACTGAACTAGAACTGAACTAGAACTGAACTAGAACTGAACTAGAACTGAACTAGAACTGAACTAGAA
>NW_025813273.1:0-1306 GCF_022045245.1 Lucilia cuprina
AAAAAATTGTCGTAGAAATGAGAAAAATGGTTCTACTATTTATTTCCGAAGCCAATCGACCCAAATTTCAAGATTTCGAATCTATAAGTGGATTGTTTTCAAGTTATTGTGTAAAAAATATTTTATTATAAAGTATATTCAAATAGGTAAAATTTTCATAAATTTTGGTAATATCATTAATCCAAATATGTATAGAAATTTACTTACTTTTGTTACGTAACTTTTGCACTTACTTCACATCGCCATAAATGAGAACTAAAATATCAAGGAAAAAAGTGATGAATAATAATTATCATAACTAATTTTAATATATAAATGTATTACTTTTTTGTGTTGTCAGTATTTCTGTTCTTATTTTTGTGATTAACTGTATATACTGTTTATACAATAAATATGTAACTATATTTATCTAAAAATATTTCCATAATTTAATGTATGTACATACACACATATTTGTGAATATAACATTGATATAAATTTAACTTAAAAATAATTTTTTTAAATACATACATTACTAACCAAATAATTCTATCGCACACATACATACATATCAACAAAATTATATAAAATTACACTACCCAAATATATTATAGCAGACATTTTGTACACCTATTTCAAAAGTGGCTCAACTCAAAATTTTATTTTTTAGGTTTATATGGAAGTATAACAAGTAGTCTGACTCTTTGACAGCATTACCTAACTCTAAGCATGTGTTAGTGAAAAAGTACCTAACTCTAAATATGTGTTAGTAACAAAAATATATATGTATTGTTGCATTTTAATCACACAGAGTTTTCTAAAAAAGTTACAATTTTATATTTGTTCGAATTTTCAATACCAAAAATTGAAACTCTGTTTGTAAATTAAAATTCAACAACAACAAAAATTAAATGTCAATAATTAAAAAAATATTTTTTTCCTAGTTTATGAAAATTAAACAAAATTTTGTGTGAAAAGTGAGATAAAATTATTTTAAAAAATTACAGATTTTTTTGTGCACAACCGTAATTTTGCTTACAATCCTTAAAAGTGGCCAAAAAAGTAAGTTAAACATTTAAGTGTTTTGACAAGTTTCAATCTCTCACAAAATAGTCGAATTCACACGACACTCGTAGATATGAGAGAGTAATTTCCTGTATATGAGGGTCGGACTTCTTGTTATACTTTGGTTTATATGATTACAGTTTTAGTTTTAAGCCTTAAATTATAGGGTGACCCCAAAATATATGTTGCTTATGTAATGCCGAAAATTACGTTCACTCAAAATTCTTTTGTCTTGACTCAATATTTCTTGCAAAGAAAATAT
>NW_025813274.1:0-1166 GCF_022045245.1 Lucilia cuprina
TGTTTGAAAAATAGTACATTTTTTGAATATTTCTGGAGAGGATTAATGGAACTGAGTGGAAGTTACATATATCCCACTATATGGAAATGTTAGTCTAAGAAGTACCTAATAGAATTATTTGGGTCAAGTATCTGAAATAATCGTGGGACTCCCACAGAATAAAACTTAGTTTTCTTTAAAAAAAAGTAAATTTTTTGAAAATTTCTGGAGAGGATTAATGGAACTGAGTGGAAGTTACTTATATCCCACTATATGGAAATGTTAGTCTTAGAAGTACCTATTGGAATTATTTAGGTCAAATATCTGAAATAATCGTGGGACTCCCACAGAATAAAATTTTATTTTGTCTAAAAAATACTACATTTTTGGATATTTCTGGAGAGGATTAATGGAACTGAGTGGAAGTTACATATATCCCACTATATGCAAATTTTAGTCTAAGAAGAACCTAACGGAACCATATATGTTAAATATCTGAAATAATCATGGGACTCCCACAGAATAAAATTTAGTTTTCTTTAAAAAATAGTACAGTTTTTGAAAATTTCTTGAGAGGATTAGTGGAACTGAGTGGAAGTTACATATATCCCACTTTATGGAAATGTTAGTCTAAGAAGTACCTAATAGAATTATTTGGGTCAAATATCTGAAATAATCGTGGGACTCCCACAGAATAAAATTTAGTTTTCTTTAAAAAAATAGTAAATTTTTTGAAAATTTCTGGAGAGGATTAATGGAAGTGAGTGGAAGTTACATATATCCCACTATAAGGAAATGTAAGTCTAAGAAGTACCTAATGGAATTATTTAGGTCAAATATCTGAAATAATCGTGGGACTCCCACAGAATAAAATTTAGTTTTCTTTAAAAAATAGTACATTTTTTGAAAATTTCTGGAGAGGATAAATGGAACTGAGTAGAAGTTACACTATATGGAAATTTTAACTTAAGGGATACCTCATGGAACTATGTAGGTAAAATATCTGAAATAATCGTGGGACTCCCACAGAATGAAATATGATTTTGTTTGAAAAATAGTACATTTTTTGAATATTTCTGGAGAGGATTAATAGAACTGAGTGGAAGTTACATATATCCCACTATATGTAAATTTTAGTCTAAGAGGTACCTAATGGAACTACATAGGTAAAATATCTGAAATAATCG
>NW_025813275.1:0-1636 GCF_022045245.1 Lucilia cuprina
GATCGGTATACTTTAAGGTGGGTATTGGACCAATATTTTTGTATGTTACAAACATCAGCACAAACGTATAATACCCTCCCCACTATAGTGGTGTAGGGTATAATTTTACGAATATTATATACAAAAAGAAAATTTTTTATTAAAATTTAATTTTCTTAACAATTTTCTATAAAAAGAGAATTTTTTCAAAAATTTTCTTTAAAAAAATAATTTATCTCGAAAAGTTTCTATTTAAAAGGACTTTCTCGAATATTTTTTATAAAAAAGAATTTTCACGAAATTTTTATTAAACAAATTTTTCGAAAATATTCTATAAAATATTCTAATAAAATAAGAAAATTTTACCGAAAATGCTTTCTAAAATGTGATATTTTATTGTATAAAAAAATTCAGATATTCTTTAAAAATTTTCTATAAAAATACTTTGGATTTTTTCTTAATATAAATACCATTTAATTCAGAAAAATTGTGTTTTCATTAGTTGACTAGTATCTGTTAGTTTGTATTTGTTTTCTTTTTATTCGTAAAAACCATAAGACTTATTTGTCGTAATTGCAGTGTTTTGGAGAGGTCTCTTGAAAAGCAGTCTTGTATCTTTTTGTATTTTAATTTTATAATATAGTTTTTATATTAATTTTACTTTTTGCACAGTAAAAAGAAAGAAAAATTATACCTGCAGTCCTTGTAAAAGAAAAAATGAAAACAAATGTTAACAGACAACTTGTTAGCACTTGAACTTTGTACGAGTTAAAAACAACATTATGAACTATGAGCAACGAAAATAGAAGTGAAAAGTGAACTCCATAATTTATTAAGTGGTTATATAAGAAGATGATTATGATTATAATTATTGTAAAGAATTACAGTTTAAGTTATTAAAATTCTAGTTTATGTTTCAAGGAATAGATGTACCATATAGATAAGTATACATATGAATGTATATTTCAATAGTCTAATTTAGTACCGATTTTACATAATAAAAACAAATAAAAATAAAATTGAATATAATAGTTTTTAGCAGCCATTAAAAACCACAGGATGTGTAATAGACAGTTATTTTATATTTTTTATTTGTATTTATTAAACAAAAATGCATTTGGGTATATAAGAGTTTAGTTATTTTATAGTATTTTAAAATATTTGCTGTCATTCGTATTTGTGTATTGATTTTAGAAAAAATAAGAGAAAAAACTTTGAAAACGTGTTTTAAAATAATATTGCTTTAAATGAATGTTATAAACCCCTTAGTACTACACTTACTAATACAGTTAAATTGCATCCACATCTAACTTAAAAATACATTGTTGTGTGCATTTTTATTGAAAATTTGCCATGAATTTTCATTTAAAAAACCCAATAATAATAAACATTTTATATGAAAACACGACGAGTATATTGTACAAACATAGACTGATAGGAAAAATAATACACACATACATACACATACAAATGTACAAGTACTTTTGTATAGAGATGTAGGATACAAAATAAATATAATGACTACAACAGAGGGACAAAAATGCTTAGGACGAACAACCAAACAACCTAACTAACTAACTAACTATCTATCTAACTAACTAACTATCTATCTATCTATCTATCTATCTATATATCTATCTATCTATCTATCTATCTA
>NW_025813276.1:0-1184 GCF_022045245.1 Lucilia cuprina
TTTCACTAAAAAGTCACTTTTTTACAAAAAAGTCACTAAAAAGTCATTTATTACACTAAAAAGTCACGTTTTCACTAAAAAATCACATCCTTTTAACAAAAGTATTAAAAAAAAATTTATAAAATTTATTTTTATCGCAAACGTTCTATTTTTACCCAAATATTTATTTTTCATTAGAAAATCACTTTTCGACCAAAAGGTACTTTTCCCCAGAAATTCACTTTTTTACCAAAAAGTAATATTTGGTAAAAAAAAAACCAATTTTCTTCTTCAAATCGAAAAATTAAAATGTATTTTTTTACAAATTACAACAAAACTATACTTTTCACAAAAAAATCTAATTTTTAGCAAAAAATTCACTTTTTTAGAACAAAAAGATTTTGTCCTAAAATATAAAGCTTTTTTTTGAAAAATTTATTAAAACATTGTATCAAGTAAATGCTGCTTTTAGATTAATAAAATATTGGATAAAAATTTTATTAATTTTGCTAATTTTACTTTATTTTTAAATTATAAAATTTTGAGTAAAAAATTAACATGTTGTAAGGAAATTATGATATTTTTTTTAAATTCACAAAATTTTTGTCAAAAATTTTATTAATCTAAAAGTATGTCCCCCGTATTTGCTTATTTAAGGTTTACTATGCACATTTTTTATACAAAATTCCTACAATAAACCTTTAATAACTTTATTAAGCTTTTATAAATATGGAGGTTTTGTATGTTTAGCTTTCTTTTATTGACAACAAAAATTTGGATTGTCTTATATAAAAATATTTTTAAGAAATACTTAAATTTCTTTATTTTATTGAGAACAAAATATTGATTTCATACACATAAAGTTTTATTTATTATTTTATACTTACCAGTATTTCTGATATACAATACCTGAAACGATTTCTTTTTATACTTCGAAGAAAAATTGGTCCAAATAGTTCCTTTACTTCCTTCTCCTTTCTACAGAATCCTTTTTTTTAATTTTTGGTTTTAAATAAAAATTTGTTTGTTTTTTATTAAATATTGTTTTTATTTTATAATATTTAGTCATAATAATAATTTTGGAGTATAATAGTATGTTTATTTTTTTTAATATATAAATAACTTTTCTTTAATGCAGTAAATGCTTTTAGTTCAAAATTAAAAAAAAAGTATTAAAAAAAATTCGTCAAAAAAAATTTATTGTT
>NW_025813277.1:0-2459 GCF_022045245.1 Lucilia cuprina
GTTCTAGTTCAGTTCTAGTTCAGTTCTAGTTCAGTTCTAGTTCAGTTCTAGTTCAGTTCTAGTTCAGTTCTAGTTCAGTTCTAGTTCAGTTCTAGTTCAGTTCTTATTAAGTTCTTGTGCAGATCTCGTTCAGTTTAAGAATAGTTCTAGATGTATTTTAGTTCTAATTCTTTAGTAGTTCAGTTTAAGTTTAGTACGAATTTATTTGTTATTGATTATTAGTACTATTTTAGTTCGTTTGTACTTTAGTTTGAGTACAAATTTATTTCATCTTTCTTTAGATTGCAGTTAAGTTAATGTTGAAAATAAGTTTAAGTTCTTTTAAGTTTTATTTTGTGCTTAAACTCAATAAAGTTCTATCAACATCTATTTATGTATAAATATTTAAATTTAACTTACAATTGAAAAACTTTTTTTCATTTTCCGATTGCTCTATCTAGAATAGCATTGTTCAGATATTTGTTACTTTTTAACTTGCAACCTTTCAAGCACACATACACATGCAAAATCCGACATGCTGTTATTCGTACAAACATATTTAACGTTTTCTTGAACAAGTTATTGAGCTTTTAACAACTTATCAAGATTGTAAGCCTAAATGTAGGCAAGTGTTTTGTAACACTTTTTTTCGTTTTTTTTTTCTACTGTTACTGAATTATTGTGTTGTTTCGTTGTACTATTTGCTAAAGACTTTTAAAACTGTGTTGTTACAATACATGAGCCTGCTGACAACTTAAGTACGATAAACATAAACTTAGTATAACTGAACAATGATAGAACAAATAAAGGTGGGTCCCAGGAAAATAACAACAAGGAAAATTGAATATAAGAAAGTAAAACACACCCACTAGAGCCAAAAAAAAAAAAATTATGGGAAAGCAAGAAACAAACAAATGTGTGAAAGCTAAAATACATTTTAAAGAAACACATGTATAGACTGCACATACGGCAAGGATTAAAAAGACAGTGCGCCTTGTTTTTTCCAATATCTTATTTGCTAGAAGACTTTAACAGAATACCATTTAAACTCATATGTTGGCAGTAGAGAATAAAAAAATGCTGCTTAAAGAAAGCAAGCTAACGGAAAACTATAAAAACGGGAAACAAGTGGTAATTACATGAAGGCCTATAAAGGAAATGACTGTCTGCCAAGCATACAATAACACGAAAAATGTATACAACCAACAAGAAGAGCGATGGTTAAATGATGGAATAACCAGAAATCGTTGAAGCATTACAGAAAAGAACATACACTTAACACTCTTTAAAATGGTGCAATTTTAAAAGGAAATGAAAGCATACTCTAAGGCAGTGTGGCGTTTTTCTTTGCACATTTTTGAAAAACAAACCATTTTGGTTTTAAATAATTTACGAACATTTCGCATGTGTAAAATGATTTTATTTCTTGTGCACTATGTTTAAATTTTTTCTTCGTCCTTTTTCATTTTATCTATACTATTCCCTATTCCCTTATGTAATATGTAAGCAACGAGTTTTTATTTTAACTTTTTGTTTGCAACATGACCACATGTGTTGAGTAAATGCAAGACAAAAATGAAAATCTATTGCATATTTGTAGGTGCTAAGCCTAAATGTCTAGTATAAAAAGGACGTCAAGAATGACGCTGACTACGACACCACACACAAAATAGATAGTCATACCCACGTCATGTTTTTATAAGAGTGGATATTTTCTGCACACTGACTGACACTCACACACTTGCTTTCACAAACATCCTGTGTATGTGTGTGCATGCTTTTTTTATCCATTTCAATTCATTTTCTCCTCTCACTGTGTATAAACAGTGAGCTCTGCTTTTGAGTTTGGTTGGTCGGTTGTGCAAGAAAAACAAAACCACCATAAAAATAAAATGTTAGTAAACCATAAATCTTGTTTAGCAAAAATTGTAATGTGCTGACATGGCTTGAAAAGCAAATAACTGTTTGTATGTATTGTGGTATTTGTATGAAGAGTTTTTCTTTACTCGTCTCTTCCTTATTCAGCCACTACGTTCGTCTATTATAAATTTTTTTCGATTCTTTTACAACTGCAGTAATATCATGTAAATTTCTTTCGTTTTTTTTTAAACCCGGTACGAAAAATTATGCAGCAAAAGACAATTGCAAAAAGTATAAACTCCAGAAAAAACTACTTACTGTTAAGAAAATGCCATAAAAGTTTTAAATATTTAAAGAAAATTTTATTACAAAATACTAGCGATTTTTGAACAGTGAGATAAAAATAAAAAATATTGCATACTTTAAGGTTTAGGAACTACTTTATCATAAGAGAGCTGCAATTTAAAAGATGTGAATTGGAGCTGAACTAGAACTGAATTAGAACTGAATTGGAACTGAACTAGAACTGAACTAGAACTAAACTAGAACTGAACTAGAACTGAACTAGAACTGAACTAGAATTGAACTAGAACTGAACTAGAACTGAACTAGAACTGAAC
>NW_025813278.1:0-1377 GCF_022045245.1 Lucilia cuprina
CTATATATATATATATCTATATATCTATCTATCTATCTATCTATCTATCTATCTATCTATCTATCTATCTATCTATCTATCTATCTATCTATCTATCTATCTATTTATCTGTCTATTTATCTATCTGTTTATCTATCTATTTACCTATCTACCAGGTTAAAGACTTGCACCTTGTAAATGATAAATATTACAAGCTGAATGACAAACATGAGTAACAACTTTTTGACGAAGTACAACAAATCAAAGCACTCATAAAATTTATTGATTTCCCCTTAGAAATACTCTTTTGCAAAAAAAATTTAACTTTTTCAAAAACAAAAATGAAAAGGGAACTTGAATATTTAATCTAATGCACAATTTCCAATTTACCTTTACGGTTTTTATATTTCATCTTATTTTTATTATATAAAAATACAAAACTACACTATTTCCATTATATGTAAATATATCATTTATAATTGCATTCGAGAAAAAATCTATAAAAAATTCTGAAATATCGTTGAAAATTTCTTGAAAAAAATTTTAAATTTCTAAAAAATAAAACAGAAACTTTCACACATTCAATTGAAAATATTGGTCTGACAATTGGAAATCGTGTAACAACTGCAGTACACCGTCATAAATATGTTGCTAAAAAAGTAAAGAGTAAAGACAAATGTATAGAAAAATTTATATTATTTCCAACACAAGTACTTTTACAGATAAAAAGATTGAACATGAAAAAAACACAGCAACTAACTAGTAACTATATATAACGTACAAGTATCATTCAAGTTTAAAATGTTTAAAATTCGCTAAATAAAAAAAAAACCCATAAAAAGTGCATGACGATGTCATAAAATTTTTAAATTTAAGAAAAATTGCTTGTTTTGAGAATGATGAGCAACCCACCACAAACATTGGTTTGTATTATTGAGTGCTTTTGTTGAAATTGTTCAAATAGAATTGGAAGCTAATCGAAATTTTAACACCCCTTTTATTTTAAATGCGTTCTTGTTGACAGCATGATTTGTGATTAGTCTTTATGGCCTCCATTTAAAGTACAGGTAATGAAAATGAGTTAATTTTTTTAATATCTACTTGAATTAAGGGTTTTGCTTGTAAATGAGTTAATGAATAAAAGATTTAATTATTTTTACCACAAAACAAGAATGTAAAATTAAAATTAAAATTAAATACCTATTGTTGTTTATTTAAAAATTATGAACATAGAAATAAAATTTATTCGATGTTTATCAAAAAATAGGAACTAAACTAGGACTGAAACAAAAATGAACTAGAACTGAACTAGAACTGAACTAGAACTGAACTAGAACTGAACTAGAACTGAACTAGAACTGAACTAGAACTGAACTACAACTGAACTAGAACTGAACT
>NW_025813279.1:0-1171 GCF_022045245.1 Lucilia cuprina
CTGAACTAGAACTGAACTAGAACTGAACTAGAACTGAACTAGAAATGAACTAGAACTAAACTAGAACTAAACTAGAACTGAACTAGAACTGAACTAGAACTGAACTAGTACTAAACTAGAACTGAACTAGAACTGAACTAGAACTGAACTAGAACTGAACTAGAACTGAACTATAACTGAGCTAGAACTGAACTAGAACTGAACTAGAAATGAACTAGAACTAGACTTGAACTATAACTGGAACTGAACTAAAACTAAACTAAAAGTTACTTCAATCTACCCTCTTCTATTTGAAACTATAGACATTAGAAAAGTTAATAAATGGAAAAAGCACTTTAAAGGAAATATAATTTTAACCATATTGCTACTTTTGGTAACTCAAGCATATAAAAGACCTAATACCCCTATATTAAAAAAAAAACAAAATGAAGTAATTTTTTCTATATGTAAGTATTTAAAAAAGTATAAACTGCTTACATTACTTACTTAGACTTTTAATAAAAATATACATTAATACATTAAGTTAAGTATTATTTTACGTATTTTTCTAAAGTCATACTCTATAAAAACAAATAATGTATGTGAAAAAGAAAATAATTAAGTCTTTTAAGGCTCTTTTTTATGGCAATAATAATTATTAAAATTTGGAAAAAGTTTGTAAAAAAAAACAAATGAAAAAAGTTTTTGAGAAATAACAAAAATAAATATAAATCGTATGCTTAAAAATAATTTTCATAAAAAATCTAATGAAATTTTATTTATTCTGAAAACGTATTTCGAACTTCAGATACATATGTTTTTTATCTTGGACATAGATTCATTTTCTATTTTATGAAATATGAAAATATTTTTTAGCCCGTTTAGACTAAGTAATTTTTCGTCATTTACGCTCTCATTCGTCATTCACCTACCTAATTTTCGCAAATTACGGAGGTGAAATACGTAATTTTACGAAGACATCAAATCGGAACAAATAAACCTAGTCCTCTATCGGGCCTGTTGTGCGCTCTTTAAGCAGTGCCTTAGGTGGGAATCGAACCCACCATCTAAGGTCCAGACTATTAGTTAGTTAGTTAGTTAGTTAGTTAGTTAGTTAGTTAGTTAGTTAGTAAGTTAGTTAGTTAGTTAGTTAGTTAGTTAGTTAGTTATTTAGTTAGTTAGTTAGTTAGTT
>NW_025813280.1:0-2343 GCF_022045245.1 Lucilia cuprina
TGTATGTATGTATGTATGTATGTATGTATGTATGAATGAATGTATGTATGTATGTATGTATGTATGTATGTATGTATGTATGTATGTATGTATGTATGTATGTATGTACATATGTATGTTTGTTTGAAGTCTAAAGCCTCCTAAACGGAAGGAAAAACATGCTATTTTTTATTTTGAAATTTCAAGTGGGCGAGGTGTCACGCCTACTAACTAAATAACTATTAAAAGTCGTATATCTTGGGCACTGGTGCAATTAGAATCCTCAAATTTTGCAGGGACAACTTTGACATCCATTAGAATATTTTTAGACAAAATGAGAGGAATGGCTATAGTGGGCGTGGCACCTTTCATATTAAGAAAATATTAAATCAGTATATCGCAGAAAAAATATAATGGAGTTCTCAAATTTTGTCGGAGCCACTTAGGATAAAAAGTGGACGCACTAGCAGCAGGGGGCGTGGCACCTACCATATTAATAAAATACAAAAATTTGTTTATCTTGGAAAGTATTATAGTTAAAATCTTCAAATTTTACACGAAGAACTTTAACAAAAATTTTAAAATTTTTAAGTTTTTTTACTAAGAAAAATTGTCTTATAAATTTAAAAATTATTTGTCTATATCTTAAAAAAGAATATTGATAACATTCTTTAATAACGATAAGCAAAACTAATACCACGTACAAATAAATAAATAAATATATCAAAAGACAAAAATTATGTAAAAATTTTTTAAAACAAATGTTTGCTATAATTAACAAATAAAAATATAAAATTTTCATAATTATCGAAACTTGATGTTAGTTGCAAAAAAACAAACAAATATTGTCTAACGTAATATTATATGTACATGAATGGATACAAATTTTAAGTCATATTAGTAACTACAATACGTTACAGTATATATTTTCAAAATAAATTATTGAAGGTTACAATGTCACTATTATTATTTTTAATTTGTAGTTTTTTTTATTTTTGCTTTTTGCAATACATAAATATTACTGATTTATTCAAATTCTCATCATTGTAGTTAATTTCAGTATTATTTTTGGAGTTTTGCAATTAAATAATAATATAACATTATTTGGTTTTAGTTCATAACATTTATTCTCAATAATTTGTTATGATTTTGTTCATATATTTCCAAACACTGTTTAATAATTATAAAGCAAGTCTTGACTAAAGACTGGTCAATAATGTAGACAATAGAATGGTCTATAGTCTCTAACCTATAAACTGGATTATAGTCAATACCAAGACTATAGTATGTAAACTTGCCTATAGTTAAGATTATAGAATTGTCTATAGTTCTGAGTATGGACCAGTTCTTAGTCTTGAGAATAAACCATTCTTTTTTAAAGACCAGTCCATACTCATGACTTGACTACAGTCAATAGTTATGAATTTAGACTAGACAAGTCTATATTCTTGCCTATAGAAAAGTTATAGCCTTGACTATAGACCAGTTTATTGCCTTGACTATAGCCCATTTTATAGTATTGACTAAAAACTTATAGTCTCTATATATAGACTATATAAGCCATATTTTTAATCGTCTTTTATAAATTAAAATTTTTCTTTAGATTTCCTATATAAATTAAAGAAAATTTTATATTTCAAGTCGATAATTTTATTATAGACTGCAATATATATAACCTTATATTTAAAAAACAAGCTGTGCTATATTTGACATAATTATCATACAAAATTTAATTTCCATCCCCAATAATACAGAGAGAGATATAATTTATAACCCCTTTGCTTAGATAAAGTAAACAAACATATTTTTTTTAATACTTTAACCCTAGAAATAAATGTGATGAGTCATAAAGTAAAATTTAATTGGTGAATGATTTGCTTTTCTATATATTTTTGTATATATGTGTAAATAATAGATACTTCTATTATTTTTGTTAAAAAAAAAAAAACAAAAGCAGTTAAATTTTTAACAATAATTACAGTTGTTTGTTGCTGTTTAATATAGAAAATTTTCAATACCAATAACAGTGTTGGTATGTATTAAAAAAAAAGTAAACTGACCAGGTTGAAAGTATTATTAGTTTTTAAATAATATGTACTGGAATTTGATAGTTATCATTTTTTTCTAACAACAAACTTCATTCAATTCTATGGTCAAGTCTAGTCTAGTCTATAGTCTAGTCTATAGTCTAGTATATAGTCTAGTATATAGTCTAGTCTATAGTTTAGTCTATAGTCTAGTCTATAGTCTAGTCTGTAGTCTAGTCTATAGTCCAGTCTATAGCCTAGTCTATAGTCTAGTCTATAGTCTAGTCTATAGTCTAGTCTATAGTCTAGTCTATAGTCTAGTCTATAGTCTAGTCTA
>NW_025813281.1:0-1656 GCF_022045245.1 Lucilia cuprina
AGTCTAACAGTCGAAAATAGTCAAAAAAAAAAGTAAAAAATAGTCGAAATGTAGAAAAAAGCCGAAAATAGTTGAAAAACTCGAAAAAGGCCGAAAATAGTCAAAAAGTCGGAAAAGTTTAAAAATTTGAAAAAGTCAAATATTTGAAAAAAAGTTAAAAAGCCAACTATTTACAAAATACTACAGGTCGAAAGGTATATAAGTCGACTTTTAATTAAATGAAAAGAGTGGAAAAAATCGACTTTTCATAAAATGCAAGAAGTCGAGTTTTAACCAAACGCAAAAAGTCGACTTTTCGTTTCAACTATAGAACCCTAGTCATATATTGGGTTCTATAGTTAAAACGAAAAGCCGACTTTTCAACTTTTTGCATTTTATGCAAGGTCGATTTTTAGAATTTTTTCAGTTAGTTAAAAAGTCGATTTTAGACTTTTAGTATTACAGACTTGTCGACGATTTTTGGCTTTTTCCGCCTTTTTCGATTTTCAACTATTTTCGACTGTTTGACTAATTTTTGTCTTTTTTCGACATTTTCCGAATTTTTAACTACTTTTGACTTTTTTCGACTTTTTCCGACTTTTTTCGATTTATTCCGAATTTTTTTCAACTTTTTTCACAGACGATAGTCGAGTTATCGGAAAAAGTCGGAAAAATTCGAAAACTCGAAAATTGTAGAAACAAGTCAAAAATAGTCGAAAATTTTAAAAAAGTGGAAAAAAGTCAAAAGAAGTCGAAAATAGTCAAAAAGTCGAAAAAATCGATAAGTCGGAAAAAGTCGAAAAGTTGGAAAACGTCGAATAAAGTAGAAAAGCCGAAAAGTTGAAAAAAGTCGAATAAAGTCCGAAAAAGTCGAAAAGTCGACTATTTATAAAATACTTATAGTCGACTTTTCGACATTTTTCGACTTATTACGACTTCGACTTTTTTCGACTTTTATTAACAAAGTCGACTTTTCGACTTTTTCACAGACGATAGTCGAGTTATCGACCTTCTTGGCACAAAATAGTCGACTTCGACTTTTTTCGACAAAAAGTCTATTCGAAAGCCCATTTATAGAACCCTTTAAAACAGGGCAGGGTACACTAATTAATTGTATCATGAAACATGGTTTATTTTTATTTATTAGCGTTGCCATGTGTTCAGAATATTTTGCTAAAAATCTTGCAAAAACGGGGTTGTTATAATGCGCATTTTTCGGCATGTGTTATTATTAAAGAAAGATATTAAATGAAATAAACAAAAAGAAAACCAGAAAAATAATATGTCATTTCCCGTATTTTATTCAGAATAATTTGTTAATCATTCCTTATTCTTCCATAAAACATAATTTAAACAAAACATCATATTGCTTTGATTTTTTCTTATAAACATCAAAAATGTCGTCTGTCGACAGTCGCTTAATTTTAATTCGTTCGAACAAATTTCGTCCTTTTATTGTAATAGACGTCTGTAATGTTATTTTTTTTTTAAATTTAAACATTAAAAATATTAAATTTGTTTATCTACAAAATATGCATTTAATTGTTTCTATATATTAGTCTTATTACATGTTCCTGAACACCCTAAAATAACAACTCTGTTTATTGTGAATTGATTATGCTTTGACATTTCTTTGTAAACCGCATTATTGCACTCCTCTTTGTGATTGTATTTGTC
>NW_025813282.1:0-1813 GCF_022045245.1 Lucilia cuprina
TCTATCTATCTATCTATCTATCTATCTATCTATCTATCTATCTATCTATCTATCTATCTATCTATCTATCTATCTATCTATCTATTTATCTATCTATGTATCTATCTAGCTGTTTATTGTGCAAAACAAAAGCTAAATAGTTTTAAGAAAATCCCAAGTTTTTACACCCAATAAATTATTAATTTTAAAGACAAAAATTACGACCCAAAAATCCAGTTTCGTAATTTCATCTGAATACTGAACGTTTTTTTAAATCAATAATTTTTCAAAATTATTGACATGCAATCATTCAAATCTTTTATTAAAATAAAAACCCACAAAATCCTCGAACATAGTGCTATTTCTATACGCCCACTTGTATGACAAATGCAAATATTAAAGGTAAATTATATATTTATTATGCATACGAGAATAACGCATGAACAAACAAACAAACACCCCCACCATCATTACATGCAGAACCCCTTCTTCAAATTCGTAAAAACAACGCAAATCCACAACGTCACAACAAACCCATGTTGGCAGTTAGGCGGGCGGATAGGCAACCCCTTTTTATTTTTGAATCAACATTAAAATTCGCATTAATCACTCATTCACACGGAGGGCATACAAAATAAACATTGCACGTATGAACGAAAGGACGGACAGATATTTTAAAAGACGGACAAATTTACGTAGTTTACAATTCTATAAATTATATATGAATAATAGTGAGAGTTTAGGTGTGTGTGAGTGTGTTTTGGTATATGTGTGCTAATGTAAGCAGTAGAAGTAGGTACATGCCACATATTGTAAAATATTTGCTGTTGTTGTTCATTCAACTTCCAACAATATATAAAAAATAATAAATTCCAATTAAAATTCAACACAAGATGACAACTGAAAATTTAAATTACGGTCACAACTGTGAACAATGTTATTTGTACGCTTTACGAGAACTTTTTTCTTTCTTCCTTCTCCTTCTGTTTAATTTTCTACAACAAGGGACTAATGCCTACAACAACAACGACAACAATGTTGCAAGTACATTTATAACGCATAACCCATACCAACCCTCGGTTTGTGTGTAAGTTTCATTTCTGTGGGGAGGTTGCTTTGCTAAAATGATTATGACGGTCATACTATTCCACGGCACTAGACTTTTGTCGTTGAAATGAAAAATGAAAATTAATAAGGCCACCACAGCTATATTCTCATCAGTCCGGGACAACACGTTGTGTGTTTGCTTGACTGTTGTTCATTGTAAATGAGGGAGGGAAGACTGTCGGTAAGGCAGGGCAAATTATAAAGAAATTTATAAAAAAAATGAAAGCGTTGACACTTTACAAAAAAAATCTATACAACAAAGTGTTATTTTTGTGATAAGTTTTAAAATGCGATTATTTTTAAAAATTTATGATTACAAAGCAAGTCTGTTTCTTTGAAGGGTGTCATATAAGCTAAAGAAGGGGGAACAGTGGGACAAAAAATGAAAAAAAATCTAGACTATTGTACACTAGAATATAGACTAGACTATGTGTTACTATATACTAGACCATATATTGGACTATAGAATAGACTATACAGTATACAAGACTATAGACTAGACAGGACTATAGATAAGACTATTGACTAGACTATAAACTACACTATACTAGACTAAAGACAAGTCTATAGTGTAATCTATAGGACTGGAGACTAAAATATTGACTAGCTTATAAACTAAACTATAGACTAGACTATAGACTAGACTATAGACTAGACTATAAACTAGACTATAGACTAGACTGTAGACTAGACTATAGACTAGACTATAGACTAGACTATAGACTAG
>NW_025813283.1:0-1508 GCF_022045245.1 Lucilia cuprina
TATAGACTAGACTATAGACTAGACTATAGACTAGACTATAGACTAGACTATAGACTAGACTATAGACTAGACTATAGACTAGACTATAGACTAGACTATAGACCATACCTCAGACTGAACCACAGAAAATGAAAAAAATTTTACTTTTTAGAATTTAATGTCACTACATTCTAAAAAGGATAATATCCTGCGAAATCCTTTGAAAACATTTTTTCCATTTTATGGAAGCCTTATCCATAAAAAAAATCCAGCAGATTAGTTTTGTGCGTTAAAGTATTAATGGATTTTTCTCAAAAAACTTACTTTGATTAAATTATATTTTGTTTAGTAAATTATAAATTTGTTGTAACATCTTAATATTAATAATGTGTATTTTTTCCATTACAGCTTAATGTTGCCGGCTTGACAAAAGCTTTGGTTGTCTATAAAGTGTATCAAACAATGTTTCGTGTTGTCAAAGAATCAGAAACTGTTGACAGTCGCCAACATTGTTTCCTGCTGCAAAGTGCTGGACATGAGCCACGTTACCTTAGTGTTGAAACACGTCAGGAATTATTGCGCATCGAAAATAGTTGGAATGCAGCCATAGTAACAAGTGTTATAAAGTTAGGGGTAAGTTTTCTTTTGAAAAAAACACACACACAAACGGCTCATGCAAAACCTACAGACATTTATCCTACACTTGGAAATTGATACAATAACGAAAAGTCCTTTTATAAATATAATAAAAGTAGTCATTCTGTCAGTCATTATCATAGATAAATAGAAACTAGAAGTTGATTTAGTAAATGGCTGTAAAGGATTTTAATGGCTTTTTGTACAATGGTTATTTAATGGTTTCTGTTGGCTTGTTGTCATGTTGAAATGTAATTTTAATGTCTGGATTATATTGTATGACTGGTTGGCTGGCTACCTTTGTAACAGATGTACGAACGACCTTGTTAAATATGTTAATTCTAGCTTTTATATTGTATGTCATTCAAAATAATCACTGTTAAAGGTGGAGTACTTAAAATTTGTTTAATATTTGTTTTGTGTATCATAAAGGTCAACTAAAATCGATATTAGGAAAATCCCAAAATAAAAAATTGTTTACTTAAATCATGTTTGTACAAACTTTGTTAACACAGAAACTTTTGTATATGAAAAATTATGGAAAGTTTGCTAAAAAAAGTTTATTTTTTTGGGTTTTAAAGTTAACTAACTTTCAAAAAAAACTTTCCTATTATTTTGTAAAATGCTGTTAAACTAAAAATATACAATGATGATAGTGAAATAGATATTAAATAAAATGTAAAATGAAAATTAAAATTTATTGGAATTTAGAAATCTCTTTAATTAAATAATTAAGTCTATGCTCAATATTTAAGTCCGTAGACTAGACCGTTGTATTGTCGATAAACTAGTCTAGTCTATAGTCTAGTCTATAGTCTAGTCTATAGTCTAGTCTATAGTCTAGTCTATAGTCTAGTCTATAGTCTAGTCTATAGTCTAGTCTATAGTCTAGT
>NW_025813284.1:0-1605 GCF_022045245.1 Lucilia cuprina
TGAACTAGAACTGAACTAGAACTGAACTAGAACTGAACTAGAACTGAACTAGAACTGAACTAGAACTGAACTAGAACTGAACTAAAACTGAACTAGAACTGAACAAAATTTAAGAAAATATCGGAAATTTCCAGAAAATCCCTCCTTACCTCGCAAATTTACTTACATATATGTTTTCTTTTCTAAAATCGAAAAACTAATACAAACATTTGCAATTTATGTAATAAAATAAAGTTTCAGCATTTTTCCCTTAGCTTAAGTACAATAAATATATATTTTTAACATCTTCTTGTTTTTCATTTTTGTGGTTCTTTTTATAGATGAAAATAAAGTAAAATTTATAAAATAAACTAACTAAACTAAAAAAATAGAGAGACACAAAAAAACCTTTAGTTTAAAGCTTATATAAACCTGTACTTTGTGTTGAGTGTATTGACTTACTTATACAAACGTAAGCGACATACACACATTACAAATCTTGAACACACACACACGCACGCACACACCTACACATAAATTTACACAAGAGTACACACAGGTTTCTATAAATGTGAATAGAAACGAATCGATTACTTCAATTGCAAAAGGTATACAATTGATTGACAAATATCTGTTCAACTCAACTCTTCCATTGCAGCAAGAGTTTAAGGAACCTTTTTACTCTGCAGACACAGTCAAACAAACATGTACTTGTAAAAGGACTCACACATGTATTAAAGCAAAAAAATCCTTGTTAAAGAAATATAGAAAATATAGTATGTATAGGATTTTTTTTGTTTTTGCAAAAAAAATTGATATGTTCTAAAAAAATCAATTTTCTTTTTTAACATGCACATTTTCCATTTACAGAAACACTTAAAAAAAATCAAATAAAAAATTATTTTTCCACAAAAAAATCTCCAAACATTTCGTTAAAAATTTTTATTTTCTTAGATATTTTGAATAAGTTTTTCTCATTTCAATGCTACAACCGTGATTTTGTTTTTTAGTACTTTCAAGTAATTCTAGCAAAGCTTTGAAAATACATTGAAGAATAAGTTCTGTAGAATTTAAAAAAATGTATATTTTTTCATCTCTACCAAAAATAAAAATAGTGAACATAATCTTGTATCAAAAGGAAAAAAACGCACTAGTATTTGTAACTACACTAGAAATTTTTTAGTCACACTCTCGATGTTTTCTTTAGAAACATGTTCATTGTCCTTTAACAAAAACAACTGAAATTTTGCTGTTTAGTTTAAACAACAATGAGTAAGGAATACAACGATTTGGTATTTACCATTGACAAATTACGTTTTTACTACGTTTATATTTCTGAATGTTGGGTAAAAGTAGTTAGGAAAAATGTCTACAAAAATAGCTTAGTAAGTTTTTGTGTAGGATAAAGAAAAAATATTCTTTTTACGCAAAACTTACAGAAGGATAAATAAATATCAATTTCAAAATTATGTTAGTATAGCAGTCAAACGTTTTGCTCTACAAAGTGGTAGAATTTAAAACTGAACTAGACTGAACTAGAACTGAACTAGAACTGAACTAGAACTGAACTAGAACTGAACTAGAACTGAACTAGAACTGAACTAGAACTGAACTAGAACTGAACTA
>NW_025813285.1:0-1580 GCF_022045245.1 Lucilia cuprina
TCTAGTTCAGTTCTAGTTCAGTTCTAGTTCAGTTCTAGTTCAGTTCTAGTTCAGTTCTAGTTCAGTTCTAGTTCAGTTCTAGTTCAGTTCTAGTTCAGTTCTAAAAATATTTATAAAATATGTAATCCCAGAAGATTTAGAGTTGATAATTAGTGAATATTAATTCTAAATAAATAAATAATTCATTGAAATGTATATATTCACTAAAAATCTTGCTAAGTTAATAATTGTAAGTGACGTTAGTTTAGCCACCAAATAAATAATTATGATTATAACGACATTGTTGCTGATAAATATTAAAGGGAAGTTGGTTTGATGGTTTATGTATTATAACCATGATTTGCTAAATTTACTTGTTATAATAATGGTTGGGTTCTCAAAATATGTTATAATGCTTCTTTTTTTATTGTAAACAAATGTTATTATTTTTCTTTCAAAAGGAAATTCAAAAGAAAAAAACTCAAAGAAACACGTAATGTTCTCAATTAATTTTCATGTTAAAAGGCTATTTATAAAACGCCTAAATATAGGCTTTAATAAATAAACAAGAAAAAAATTATTGGCTACTACAACTACTTAAAAAGACACACACACACATATAAGTACTTTAGTACGAAAGCAATTCGTGCGTAATAAAACTTAATTTTTGGTCATAAAATATATATTTTTGTTGCAGAAAACCCAATTTTTAAACTCAAAGTAGAACTACAGTGGTACATATATAGAGTAATTTAGACATATTGGCAAAAATAAGGAAAAGTTATAACAAAAGAAAATCCACAACAATAACATTTTAGTTTTTATAATCCGGCCAAAACTTATTGTGAAATTTTTTCACGTTATCAAAATCCTCATCATCGACATCATCATCCTCATCCCTACAGTCCTTGTTTTTCTTTCCTTGTTTTATTTTTTTACATTCCTGTTATTTCAGTTTGTACGGGAATATTGTCGTCATTTGCCGTGTATAAAATCCATAAAATGAGCTAAAGTACGACGCATTACCCGGGTAAACAAATTCAAGCGAAAACAAAGAACAAAATAAAGCGAAAAACCAACACAGCAATAAATAGCCCAGATACATACACACATACATATATTGCCCAAAAATACGTACGTTTTAAAAACGTTTTGTACACTTAAACAAATGTACATACTTATATTTCAGACACAGATACCTACTACATACATACGTATACATTATGTCAAAGAAGCCTTTTTTTAGCCTGGAGGTTACTTTTTTAGGCCAAAAGTTGTATTAACATAAAATTTTGTGTAGATGATGAAGGATATTCTGATAGAGCAAACTACTAGTACACTTTGCTAAAATATAATTTAGGTTTGAATAGAAAAAGTCGATAGGCAAAGACTTTTCATTAAGTATCACTCGAATGGTAAAAAAGATGATAAGGCGTGGAACTAAACTAAAACTTAAATAGAACTGCACAAGAACTTAACTAGAACTGAACTATAACTGCACTAAAACTGAACTAGAACTGAACTAGAACTGAACTAGAACTGAACTAGAACTGAACTAGAACTGAACTAGAACTGAACTAGAACTGAACTAGAACTGAACT
>NW_025813286.1:0-2229 GCF_022045245.1 Lucilia cuprina
TATAGACTAGACTATAGACTAAACTATAGACTAGACTATAGACTAGACTATAGACTAGACTATAGACTAGACTATAGACTAGACTATAGACTAGACTATAGACTAGAACTGCACTACAGACTACAGTCTGGACTATGTTAGGCTAAAGGGTTAGTTTGGGTTAGATTATAGACTGGTTTAAGCTATACTATAGACTAGACTATAGATTAGATTCAAGTCTCTAGCTAGTTTAGAGGCTCAACTAAGCTTTAGAATGGGCTGTAGACTAGACAATTCTTCAACTAGACTACACTCTATACTGAATGTTTTGACCAGACTCTTTACTAGATTTTGTTCTAGATTCTAGACTAAATTCTAAATTTACTCTATTTAGAGCAGATTATAATTTAAATAGTTTTAGTTTTTAGCCATAACTGCAAAATATACAATACAGCTGCACATGTGTTAGAAGTAGGTTTCAAGTATGTATTTGTAAGTATTTTGTTATAACTGTCACTAGAGTTTTGTCATTCTCTACTATAATCTTAGCAGAGTTTTTCATATATAAACTTGCTGCTGTTGTTGTTGTTATTATAACATTGCTGATGTTTTTCTATTTTTTTCATTATTTGTTTTTATTTCTTTTCTTATTTTTTATATAGAAAACTTACATGGTAAATGGCCTAAAGGTTTTGACCTATTGACAGACAAGTGACAAGTGCCATTACACTTTCATTATGCTGCTTGCTACTTTTACTCTCTATTACTCTTTCCATCTGTGTATGTTTGTACCACTACTGTAACATTTTTAGCTCTAGGCTAAGGAGGGAAATTTTGCAAAAAAAATAATAATAATAACCCACATGGTCACTGACATGGTTTAAATATATAAAATATTTAAATGTTGTCAGGAAAAAATTAAAAAAAATCGTTAAACACAACATTGTTGCTACTTGTGTATTTAAGGATTTTAAAGACCTAAGGCGTATGAGGAATAAGTAATTTGTTGTATAACAATTATACGTATGGGGAACAAAATTAAAAATTTTAATTTTTCTTAAATAAAAAACTTATTCAACTAAAAATCTAACTTTTTTCAATCATCAACTTTAAATAATTGATACAAACACCCAAAACCACTTAACTGAACTACTCCTCCAAAAACACAGTTAAAAGAAAAAGGAAAAAACTGCACTTAATTGTGATTCTCTTTCACTTGAAAATTGTTTAAATTAAATACTTAAAAAAAATCAACAACAAAATCTAACAATACAACAAACAACCACAAGAAAACCTTATATATACTCAATCATGACATGTTAAAAGGAAACCAGCAGTAGCAACAACAACAAAAACATACATATAACTTCGTTTTCAATTAGAAGAATTGAAGAAAAATCTTAAAAATTCAATTACGTGCAACATAAACGATACGAATAAAAATGAAATGAAGGGACAATATCAAACGTAAAAGAATATAAATGGAATATATGTATGTACGTGTGTATGCTCGAGCAGAGTAACAACAAGAACGAAAAATATCAGAAAACCAAACCACAACAGAAACTGATTCGTAGAAATATCAAAAAAAAAAGGATATAAACATTCATGCGATGCATGCAACCATTAGTTACCTGTAAATATAAATAAACAACACAACACTGAACAATTGTAATGAAAACGAAACGAAAAACATTTTTACTTTTATGGTTTTATATTTTTTCTCGAGGGTCTGGAAGAAAGTTGGGGTAGAGTTACAGAAACAGATGAAAACGAAAGCATACAACAAAGGACCATGGTCCTGAAAGATGTAAAATTTACATAAAAATTAAATACAAACTATAGACTAGACTATAGACCAGATCATAGACTAGAATATAGAGTAGAATATATACTAGACTACAGACTAGATTATAGACTAAACAACAGGCTAGATTAGACTATAGACTACACTATAGACTAAACTATATACTACACTAAAGACTAGACAATATACCAGAATAGATTATAGACTATAGACTAGACTATACCCTAGAATACATACTAGACCATAAATCAAACTATAGACTAGACTATAAAACAAACAATAAAAAACTATAGGCTGGACTAGTCTATAGTCTAGACTATAGACTAGTCTATAGTCTAGTCTATAGCCTAGACTATAGACTAGACTATAGAGTAGACTATAGACTAGACTATAGACTAGACTATAGACTAGACTATAGACTAGACTATAGACTAGACTATAGA
>NW_025813287.1:0-1682 GCF_022045245.1 Lucilia cuprina
TGTTCTAGTTCTGTTCTAGTTCTGTTCTAGTTCTGTTCTAGTTCTGTTCTAGTTCTGTTCTAGTTCTGTTCTAGTTCTGTTCTAGTTCTGTTCTAGTTCTGTTCTTTTAATTTGTTTTAATTTGATTTTATATAAAATCGATTTGTTTATAAAAAAATTAAATTTACAAGAAGAATTTCAAAATAAAATCATGAACAATGAAAAATTAAACTAAAATAAATTAAATTAAATATAATAAAATAAAATAAAATATATTGTTAGGGTGTTAATGTGCCTAAGTTTTAAAAACAAAGAAAAACATAAAAATTATACACACACATATTATTAAACACAAAAATAATTGAAAGAAATTAATAAAAAAATATTGAAAATTATAATATTGAAAGGAATTTAAATAATGAATTAGCAACCGAAAAAGTAGGACACTAAAAAGAGAGTCAGAATAGAAGTAGAGGTTTTAAAAAACAATAATATTAATTATAAAATATTAAAAATAAATGATAATTAAACTGATATTAATTAAGATAAGGGATAAGTTAATACAAAAACTATATAAAAAAACAATATAATAATTTTTTAAGTTTAAAAAAGAATTACAACTATTTTTTCGTTAAATTTAATATTTTTTTGGTTAAAAAAATTTTATAAAATTTTACTTATTATTATTTTTCTTTTTTAATTTTGTTGCAATTTTTAACATATTTTTAAATTTGTTTTTTGAGTATTTTTAGCTTAAAGTGTTTTTAAATTAATTTTTGTTCAAGAACACTTTTGTACAACTGGTCCTTGTATGAAGTTTTCGTTTCAAACTTAAATTTTGAAACATTTTTTGCTAAAAATGCTTTAAAATTTTTTATCAAAATCAAATTTGAAAAAATCGAACTTAAATTCTTTAGCAAATTTTCTGTATCTGGGAAGTTTTAAAAGTTAATAGGAACTAAATATCTCAACCCGTGATTAGTGTTTCACTAGATAACGGCAACAGTTTCCAATTTAAGTCACAAAAATTGTGATAATTATAAAAAAATCTAATGAAAAATATTTCAAAACCTTGTTCAATGTTTAAAAAAATATAGCGCTTAGTTTGCACTTGGAAAAAAACTTTGTCAACTGGTCATTGATAAGATTTTTTCAAGTCAACAATCTTGTTAAAAAAATCCTCTTCAAAATAGATAAAAATTTTATAGAATTTCTTTTATTGGTCATTAAATTAATTCTAGTTAAGTGATAGTATAACTATTTTCTACAGGATTTTCTTCAACATTTTACCATGAGTGTAAGTAGCTCATTAGTCTTAGCGAAGACTAATCATCATTGTCCATAGAAAACCTCTTAAAAATTAGTTTAAAAGAAATAAAAGTTTTAACAATTGGTCATTGTGAAAGCTTTTTTACAACGGAATAAATTTTTGAAGGGTTTTACAAATATAATTCAAAGTTTACTTTATAAGACATCAACAAGAAAATTAAATTGTGAACATGTTTAGGACCTAACTTCCAAGATTACAGAAAGCACAGCTGACAACTTCAGTTTTGGTTATGTTCTAATGTAGTTCTATTTCAGTTCTAGTTCAATTCTAGTTCAGTTCTAGTTCAGTTCTAGTTCTAGTTCAGTTCTAGTTCAGTTCTATTTCAGTTCTAGTTCAGTTCTAGTTCAGTTCTAGTTCAGTTCTAGTTCAGTTC
>NW_025813288.1:0-1319 GCF_022045245.1 Lucilia cuprina
CTAGAACTGAACTAGAACTGAACTAGAACTGAACTAGAACTTAACTAGAACTGAACTAGAACTGAACTAGAACTGAACTAGAACTGAACTAGAACTGAACTAAAACTGTACTAGAACTGTACGGGAATTAAACTGTAACTGACCATAATGTTATTTCCAACTACATATATACATTATTTCAAAGAATATATTATAAATTCCTAGTAAATCTAGTAAAGTTGTTTTACCAGTCTAATAAACATACATACATGCATTCAACATCAATTTATTAACGTATGTATTTATGATTAAGTCGGTGTGAGTCTGTGTTTATTGATGTAAATTCTGTTCATGATAAGAGTTAAAATTGATGTTTTAAAAACAGTGTTATCAATAATGTTAAAAAAATAAACAAGAATATAAAAAAATCAGAATGAATTGAAATTTATGCATAATACTTATTTAAAAACATTTTGAACAGATAGATATATCTGTCCAAATTTTGCATTAAAAGAAAAAGAGTTATGGAAATAAATTTCATATAGTTTTAAAACATAAAACACATAACATTATAAATTTATTTACTTTACAGTAAATAAAAAAAATCTTTATTTTGATTAGTTTTTTAGCAACATAATTTCACCATTGTCTTCTTGTTGTGGGCTTAGTGTTTTAATAATAAATTTTTATTATTACACATTTTTAGAGCATAAGATTTTCTCTATTATTAGAAAAAGAGTTTGCTAATTATCATGCAATTCAAAAAATCTTCAAATCAATTTTTTTCTTATATAAGTATTTGTAAATCATATTCATTTTATTAGTGTGTTAGTAAATTCCTCTAATGTGTGATTTGTTTTTTCCTTTATATTATTCTCTTCAATTTTTCTGTATTTTATTTGCACTTCATTGATTATGAAACACATTTTCACACATATTTATACGCACTCGCTTCAAGTGTGTTTCAAAACACTGAAATAAACTTTAATACAGAAAAAATATATGATTTTATTTGTAATAAAATACACAGGCAGAATACTGATTTAAATTATGTTAGTTATGAGAGAAAAAAAAACGTGTTAAAAGGGAAATGTAAATAAGTTAAAATATTAAGTTCTTTAAATAAAGTTAAGAAGTTTCCTGTTTAACTTTAAAATTAATTTAAAAATATTTGTATATCAAAATTCAGCAGTTTGACCTATAGTTTAGTTTATAGTATATATATAGGCTATTCTATAGTCTAGTCTATAGTCTAGTCTATAGTCTAGTCTATAGTCTAGTCTAAAGTCTAGTCTATAGTCTAGTCTATAGTCTAGTATATAGTCTAGTCTATAGTCTAG
>NW_025813289.1:0-1589 GCF_022045245.1 Lucilia cuprina
ACTAGAACTGAACTAGAACTGAACTAGAACTGAACTAGAACTGAACTAGAACTGAACTAGAACTGAACTAGAACTGAACTAGAACTGAATTACAACTGAACTAGAACTAAACTATAAAAAATGTGTGACTCATCGAGTTTCCGTATAAAAAATACTTTTTCGCCTGTTTCTTCATAACTTTCACTTAACTTGACAGCTATAAAAAATGTACAACATTCCACAAAATATTATATACAATATTTTTTATTCACATTTGTCCGCTTTAAAAACTGTTATAAATAATACAAGAAAGCTGCCTCAGAAAATAGTGGTTTCCTTAAGAGGCCAAAAACAAAATAATAAAAAAACAAATGAAACCAAAATAACAAAACAAAACAGTTGGCCAACAGCACAAGCAGCAGCACACTGGCCTAAAATGAATTCCGTTTCTGTGGCGGTTCTTTCCTTGTTTTCCTTTATTTAACTTCAACAAATGAAATTGAAAGCGCAGAAATAAAGATGTTGTTAAAAACAAAAATAAAATGCTAATAAAAAAAAACTTTATAATAAAATCAGTCTAAAGGCCGGCAACAACTTTAAATAAAGTTAATATTAAAAAGTACATAAAAAAACAAAGAAATAAAATTAAAAAGCAACAACAGCAGATATAATAAGAAAATAAACGTATAAAAATTCAACAACAAAAATGAACCATAAAAATAAAAACATCCATAGAAATTGTATTATTTAAGTTTATACTTGTTGTACAAAATTTTCAAATCAAATGTTAATCATACGTCCAGCAGGTCATCATCTTGATTTCTTTGTTTAAGTGAGAGAGTTTGTATAGGTTTATATACATATTCAACACAGACAATAAAAACAACAACTACAACAACAATTTGGTCTAAAACTTTTCTCTTTTAGAGAAACAAATTTAATTTCTTCTTAACTGGGTTTAAATTATTTTTTATGGAATATCCCAAATTCAACATACACTCTGGCATAAGAAAACTACAAGACCTGCCAAAAAAGGTAACAACAATGTGAAACAAAATAATTTAAACATAAAGATAGTGTAGAAAAAAGGGAGTTATTTGATTTGTTTGTTTTTTTGTTTTCTGTTCACAAAAGTTTTCCTAAGAGAAATTACTGCAGTATTTTTTGTGTATTTCTTCAAGTTGTTTTGCTTTTATAATGAACAGTGGTCTTTTATAGCCTTATGACAAATTTTAAAATCTTTTTTTCTTTATATTTTCGTTGAATTTATGAAATCAAAAATTAAATTGTCAATTACGGTATAAACACTGCATAAATAATTTAATGTTAACAAGCCAAAATAATGGAAAAAGTTAAACAGTTTTCTTTTTTATTCCTCCTAGCTGGTAAATTCCTTCAGGATTTGCACCAAAAAATAAATTAAAATTTGTCAATTTATTTAGAATTTGTGGCAGAGAAATCATAAAAATGTAATTATAAATAAAATTATAAAAATGTATTAATAACTAGAATTGAACTAGAACTGAACTAGAACTGAACTAGAACTGAACTAGAACTGAACTAGAACTGAACTAGAACTGAACTAGAACTGAACTAGAACTGAACTAGAA
>NW_025813290.1:0-1098 GCF_022045245.1 Lucilia cuprina
TTCCCAGGAAATGTATGGTATAGCTACGATACAAATATTATCACGAAATTGTACTTTGTAAAATGTTATATTTAAAGCACTCATGGCGCGTTTTCTCAAAACTCAAGACATAATATCTCAGATTCCAGATGTGATGGAGAATATGAAGTAATATTCATTTACCACTAAAGTGGTGTAGGGTAGAAAAATTATTTTACCAGACAGATTTACTACCGGTTAAACGATATCGGATATTGAGATTGTAGCTGAAAGTATCAAATAAGACTCGGGAGTATCACGGTACTTTTGCACATCAAATAGTATCAAAAAAAGTACTATCGTACCAATTTTGCCATCCCTGGATTGCATATTTCTATAATTTTTCTAAAACAAATTGTTTTGTTTTTTGTATTTTATATAAAACTAATTTGATATTTACATATTTAAATTTTTTTAATAAATATCAACAAATTTCGATTTAACAACAAAATACTAGGTTCTATGAAACACAATTTTATATAGTTCTATTTAGTTTTTAAATCACAGCGCGAAAGGTATTTCGAGTTTGTGCTGCTAATTGTAACGTCCAAAATATTGGTCCTTAAAGTATCAGTTCAGTATCAATTTCTAAGTCTATCCATCTAAAAAGATAATTTAATGAAATTTTGTTCTTACATTATTTACCAGAAGTGCCCAAAAGTTTCTTATGGAAGTCTAAATATAAATACATTTAAAGAAAAACATATCCCAGCAATTCCCGAACTGACCACTTAACCTACCACTTGTGGTGGCCCCTAGCCACCTGACTACCCAGGTGACTCACCATTTTAACATGGGCTTGTCCTACGAGGAAGTCAATTGATTTATTTATGACGAAAGACCAAAAACATACGAATTGGAGTCGGCCAGGTGGTGAGATTTTAATGGAACTAAAATTTAAATATTTCAAGTGTCTACTGTCTAGAATACTATGGAACAATAATGTGACGAGTGACCCGAAAGGTATAAATTTGAGTCAACAAGATGTTGGCATATTAGTAGAAAGTAATAATCATTTCTCCAAAAGATGGGTTAAATAACTACTTTCGGAAATACAACAAAAAAAAAACTACTTTTAAG
>NW_025813291.1:0-3591 GCF_022045245.1 Lucilia cuprina
TTAGATAGTTAGATAGTTAGATAGTTAGATAGTTAGATAGTTAGATAGTTAGATAGTTAGATAGTTAGATAGTTAGATAGTTAGATAGTTAGATAGTTAGTTAGTTAGCTAGTTAGTTAGTTATTGTCAGTATATTGTCGCAATTACGAAATTTGTATTTATACTTAAAAACAATTATATTATACCCCGGACAATGCCGGGTAAAATAACGTTATGAGTTTATAAATTGAATAAATTAAATCTAAAATTGGAAAAGTTTTCTAGTATTTATGGATAGTAATAAATTGAGCAATTACTAAATGATTTTTTATTTGTTAAGAAATCAAATATTTTCAGTAAATATACGTTTGAAGGTACTTACATACTTATGTATTTACATACATGTAAACAATTCACATATAAAAAGAAATTTTTTGTAAATAAATACTTTTGTATTTAAGTGTTTGCATATGTAAACATGTGTTCTTATAAAAAAACTTTACTAATATTAATATATTTTCATAAATTTTATTCGTCTACACAATTTACCACAAGTCCTGTGAATTCATTATAATTTAATAAAGTTATGTTTATGAGTTTCGTTTTTATTTCTATGCTGAAACGAAAGGGTTTAATTTTAAATGTGTGCAAATGTAACTGAAAATGTGTGGCGTGTATAATAAATTTTAGCATTTTTTTTTGTAAATAAAACTGGTGTTAAAATAACCACAACTAAAATAAAGTTTTGAAAAAGTCCTTTTTTTTGCTTTAACAAAAAAATATAGTTAGCAATTTTGCACATAACTAAAAAAATGGTTGGAAAAATATAGTGAAATGGAATTTATCATTACCTGTATTAAACCAATATTCTGGTGTTTTATTTCCCTTTAGAATTTTTTTTCCAAAAAAAAGAACTTTTTCTATGGGAAAATATTTTTTTCTATTTTATTTAGCTGTTTTTGTGAGTGTTTGTTTTTGGTTTAACAATTTTCCAGGGATGTGCAAGTGTTTATGAAATTTTTAGTACGTGACCTGAATTTTGTTCGATTATTTTTATTATATTTTTTTGCTTTTTTCTTTCCTCTGTATAACGAGTTTTATTTTATATATTTTTTTGTTTAATTTAATAGCAGTGTGTAGCTATTGCACATTAAGTACCTTGGGTATTACTTTTTGTAAATATCAGTACTTACATAAGATATTACAATTGCACGTTTTTTAATATTTCTAGATTTGTGTTATTTTCTTTAATATAACTAAAGCCGTAACTATATATAAACTTATTTTTTTTAGAATTGTTACCTTTTAAATAATTTTTGGAAAATTTTCAGTTTAAAGAAAGTTTTTGAAAAATTTTTTTAAGAAAATTTTGTTTTCATAAAAATGTTGCTCAATTCTTATTTTATATATAGAAATTTAAAAAAAAATCTTTATTCCTTTTGTTTGCTGAGTTATCCTCGTTATTTCTTATACACATATGTATGTCTATATATCTCTGACAGTCAGTGTGATTTTCTCTATTATTTTTTTTAAACATTAAATTTTTTTGTTGTTGCTATTTTTCTTATTATATGCTTCAAAACAGTAATAACAGTTACTGCCAACTTTTGCTATTTTATGGGCTTGTTTGCAAATTTGTCTTGACTAAATATCCACCATATTTAGACATACAAATCTATTGTATGCTTAAAGGTCTATGATTTTATATTCCCCTTTCTTTTATTTTTTTTTTTTGTAATTTTCTTCTCAAGAAAAGGAAACTTTTCATACTCTGCGCACTTGTGTCCCCTACTTAAGAGTTTATAAAAAAGTTGAAATGTTATACAAACTTATACAACAAATAAATTCGCCATAAACACATTGTAGAGAAAACTGAGGGCAAAAAAAAAAAAAACAAGAAAACATTTATAGGTGGAGAGGCAAAATGGGTAGAAACCATTTAAAAACAAAATGGATTTCAATAATGACACTTATTTGTTAGATTACATTAAAGGATAATGTGTTATTTTTGTTGTTGTTGCTGCTGTCGTTTTTTGTAGCTTTTATGTGTTTTGTTGTACTGTTTTTTTAGATTTAAAGAAAAAAAATTTCTGCATTTGAAGTGTTTTTGAAATTTCGTAAAACAAAATTGTTAACAATATTTTTATCTTTGCACTCTTTTTATTTAATGTTTAATTCGTTTTATTTTTATTTTTAAAAGGTTAAGCAATTTCCAGTTTATCAAAGTTTATTGATAAATTCTATAGTGTTTTACAAAACGTATTTTAATTATAAATATTAAAATGAAATTTAAACAAATACAACAAAAAGATATAAAAAATTTTACAATTTTAATGTAAAATCATAATCTTTTCCGTCATAGTTTCATATCCTGTAAATCTTCTTAAAACCTTTGACATTTCTTACAAATACATTTTAATAGCTCACTGCTCTTTGGAAATTCATTAAAAACTTATAATTTGTAATTAAAACTTAATTTCGTATTTTCACAAACCACATATCTACAACCCTTTTAATGTCATTGAAATAAATGATTAATTTGTATCAGTCACAATTTGACTTGAGGACTTATAAACACTTAGTTACAATCATAACGATAGATAAACAGACACAAATTTTGTGGACAAACCTTAAGGCTTAAAATAGGCTCTTGTCTTGAAAACTGATACCTTAAAGAAAGTTTAAGTTTCAGATGGTTGACACAACAAGTTTGTTTTTTTATTTTTTCTCTATATTTGACTTATTTTATACAATATAAAACTTATTTCTATTTACGACTTGCTATCGTGATTCATGTCTTTCAGAAGTCCACATAACCACAACTACATGAATCAACAAATATCGACAAACACGCAAACTTTATACACCTGCATACAATCCTCAACTTGGATACAACATATATAAATGTTTGTCTGTATATGTGTATAAAATAATGACTGACCTTCTTCAGTGACAATTCATAGTTTTCCTAATGCTATGGAAGCTTTTGATAAGAAACTGACAACTGTTGTGGTGTTAGAGAAAAAGTACAAAGAACATACTACATACACATGTATGTTTATGTACGTGTCTTAAAAGCAAAATGACATGAAACTGGAGAAATCATAAAAAAGCAATGACTTACTGATTGACAGGCTAACAATGTTAAACACTTTCTCACTTTATGTAGTTGACTTAGAGGCAACTGCCTCCGGAGATTGACTGAGGAATGAATAAAGGCAGAATGAAGGCCTGTACAAAAGATTTCTAATAATACTCAATATAACGATTACAAAAGCTAACTTAACATGTCATATTCACATAAATATTTACGGAAACTACAACAAAATTTATATATCAATGAAACATAAATGTTATTTTAACGTTTGTAATTCAATAATTATAGAAAACTGCGAGAAAAACAGCCGAGTAATAATTCTCATGTAAATACATTTTTATAGATTTTCAATAAATTAAGATTTTTAATAATTTTTATAAAATAACAACTTAACATAAACATAGACCACACATAGACTAGACATAGACTAGACATAGACTAGACATAGACTAGACATAGACTAGACATAGACTAGACATAGACTAGACATAGACTAGACATAGACTAGACATAGA
>NW_025813292.1:0-2517 GCF_022045245.1 Lucilia cuprina
GACTATAGACTAGACTATAGACTAGACTATAGACTAGACTGTAGACTAGACTATAGACTAGACTATAGACTAGACTATAGACTAGACTATAGACTAGACTATAGACAAAACTATAGACTAGACTATTATATACTGAACTATAGATTATACTATAGACTGGACACTAGATTAGACAACACACTAAACAATAGACTATACATAGATTATAGATTAGACTAAAAATTGCACTAAAGACTTGACAATAGACTAGATAATATACTAGACAATAGACTGGGCAATAGGCTAGACAATCGAATAGACAATAAAATAGATTAACTATAGATTGCACTAGACTATAGACTAAAATATACTCAAGACTCTAGAATAGAAAACAGACTGCGCAATAGACTAGACTATAGAATAGATTAAGCTATAGATTGCACTAAAGACTATAGACTAGAAAATAGACTGGGCAACAGACTAGGCAATGGAATACACAGTAAACTGTACCTTAGAATGGACTTCAGACTAGATTATAAATAAGACTATAGACCACACTGTAGAATATACTAAGGACTATAGTGTAAACTAAAGAAATTTACTAGTATATAGATTACACTATATACTACAATATAAATTAGACTATAGACTGATTCTTAAAGCATTTCAAAACAAAAGAAAATCTTATTTATTTTTTATACTTTTCTTAATAAAATAATTACGAAAAAAAATAAAGTAATAAGTGCAAAATGTATGAAAAGGTGTTTTAACTTACACAAAAAAAAGAAAACACTCTTACACACCCCCATAAAATATTATGTGAATATAAATAAGTACATACATATGTTTTTGTATACTGTACGTGCTTTCAATCATACCCAACTACAATATCTTAATAACATGACTTCTTCATCTCTTTAGTTATTCTTTTTCAACATCCGTTTCCTTTTATACAGCCGCTTGATGGCAAAAGGCTTAACAGAGACACACACTTGTTTATATTCTTAATGCCAGTAAAAGATGAAGAAAAATTATGAAAAAAAATAAACCATATTAAAGGTGTCAATAAATATGATATAATACCAACCATCATTTACAAACATATTCTCACGTAGAAGAGCACACGCATACACACAAAAAAATACAAAAATAAATAATAATAAACCAACAATATTTTAACGAAACGTGTATACAGGGATGGAAATTTACAAGTAATGGTAATTTTTTTGATAAAATTGAAAATATTATTTTTTACTCTTTCTTATTTGTTGGAAAATGTATTTGTTGTTGTAATTATATATTTTGTATTTGTATGAAAAGAATTGACTCGACAGAGACAAATATATTTATTATATATATTTCTCCCGGAATAAGCAGGTAAATTGTATTATGTTTTTAAATTATCTTTGCATATTAAAATTGTGAAATTATTATTAAATATTAAAAAAAAACTCTTTCATTGAAGAAACAGAAAACCAAAATGTGGTTTAACAGTTAATAACAATGCCAATATAATTGAGACCACCTAGAATGCAGACACAACAAAGGTGTTGTTAACTGCTGCATGCAACAAAAGAATTATGTTGAAGTGTCGAACAAAGACAGATTATTTAATGGAAATTTCATCAGACATCTTTTAATGAAATACCAAAATGTAATAAATTTGAAAAACTTATTTATTCCTTTATTATTAAGAACTGTTGTTTAAAAGAATTTCACCAAAAAAGGATAATTGTTGTAAGAATGAAGTTAAAGAATAAACAAATAAATGGGAAATGGAAACAAAGATAATGTACAGCCAATAATAAAAAATTTTAGAAAGGGAGGGCGGTGAACTGTAGTTGAAAGGCGAACACAATAATACAAGGAGAATAATGACAATCAAGTTTATTGAGCCCAAAATTAAGAACTACAGTTCAAAAATATGATAAAAACATAAAGAACTTATACATATATAGACTTGACTATGGACTAACCAAGATTATAGACTAGACTGTGAACTATAATATATACTAGTTAAGGAGTTAATCCCTGGACTAGACTGTGGTCCAGATTGTAGACTAGATTATAAAACAGACTATTAACAATATTACAAACCAGCCTAAAGACTAAAGTCCAGACAATAGAATAGAATAGACTATGGACTAGACTCCAAATACGACTATAGACTAGACAACAGACTAGACTATACAGTAAACTATATACTAGACTAGAGACAAGACTATATACTAGGCTATAAACTAAAGACTAGACTATCAACAAGATTATAGACTAGACCATAAACTAGACCATAGACCAGACTATAAACTAGACTATCGACTAAAACATAGACTACACTATAGAGTAGACCATAGACTAAACTATAGTCTAGAGCTTAGACTATAGACTAGACTATAGACTAGACTATAGACTAGACTATAGACAAGACTATAGACTAGACTATAGTCTAGTCTATAGTCTACGCTCTAGACTACAGTTTAGTCTATGGTCTACTCTATAGTGTAGTCTATGTTTTAGTCGACAGTCTAGTTTATAGTC
>NW_025813293.1:0-2908 GCF_022045245.1 Lucilia cuprina
CTATAGTCTAGTCTATAGTCTAGTCTATAGTCTAGTCTATAGTCTAGTCTACAGTCTAGTCTATAGTCTAGTCTATAGTCTAGTCTATAGTCTACTCTATAGTCTAGTATATAGTCTAGTCTATTGTTTAATCTATAGTAGTCTAGTCAATAGTCTAGCTTATAGTCTAGTTTGTAGCCTAGTCTATAGTCTAGTATATAGTTTAGTCTATAGTCTAGTCTATAGCCTAGTCTATAGTCTAGTCTGTAGTCTAGGCTATAGTCTAGTTTATAGTCTAGTCTATAGTCTAGTCTATAGTTTAGTCTAAGGTCTAGTCTATAGTCTAGTCTGCAGTCTAGTCTATAGTCTAGTCTGCAACCTAGTCTATAGTCCAGTCTATAGTTTAGTCTATAGTCTAGTCTATCGTCTAGTCTATAGTCTAGTCTATTGTCTAGTCTATAGTCTAGTCCATAGTCTAATCTATAGTTTAGTCTATAGTCTCGTCTATAGTCTAGTCTGTAATCTAGTCTATTGTCTAATCTATAGGATATTGTCTAGTCTAAAGTCTAGTCAGTAGTCTAGTCAATAGTCTAGTTTAGTCTATAGTCTAGTCTATGGTGTAGTCTATAGTCTAGTCTATAGTTTAGTCTTTAATGTAGTCTATAGTGTAGTCCATAGTAAAAACTACAGTCTAGACTAATGCCTAGTCTATAGCCTAATCCATAGCATAATAGTTGCTTAGTCTAATCTACAATCTAGCATAATCTTTTTCCCTTTCCAACACCCCCTCCCTCTGTACAGCCTGGTCTAAACTACCGTCCGGCCTATATACAAGTCTATAGTGTGGTCTTTTATAAAGTCTATTGTCTAGTGTATTGTTTGGTTTATAGTCGAGTGCATAGTATAGTTTATAGTCTAGTCTATAGTTTATGGTCTTGTCTGTAGTCATGTCTAGAGTCTATTCTATAGTCTGGACTACAGTCTATTCTATGTTCTGAACTACGTATTTTCTAGTCTACCGAAAAATTAGTTTTGTACTTTAAATTCTAAAAAGTACCTAATTTGTTATGAGTTAGTACCATTTAAAAATGTCAATTTTCCATGCCTGATATACAACTAACTTCACACTTAAACAAAAGACTAGTGAAATGACCCTTTAAGAATCAGAGAAAATAAAAAAATTAAAATGTTTGTGTTGAAATCGTTGGTAAAATATGGTGTTTATATTGTTTATAAGAAAAAAAACCTGGTTTGTTTTGATAAAAATGATATTATTTGCAAATAAAAAGTTTTGAAATCATTCAATTCAGCTTAAAATAAAGAAGAAAAACACATCAATAATGTTTTTTTTTTGGTAGTGGAAAAAAAGAAAATAAAATTGTAATTATTATTATTTCGTTTTTTGTTTTGGTACACATCAATGTTAAATACAACAAAACGTACACCATTTTATTATAATAATTTTGTATTTTATTTAAAAATTTAATTTAAAAACAATGAATAATGGGTGAAAATTTATATATGATTTCAACTAAAGAAGAAGAAGAAAAAGGAAAAGGGAAAAACTGTTTAAAAATATTCATACTTTGACATTCAGCTGATACTTGAGGAACCCAAACGAATAAAATTACTCCAAATAAGGCTGCAACAAGAAGAAAGTAGTGAAGAAAAAACAATGAAAACGAAAGGTAAACGAAATGAAAAATTATGACCAAAATAAACTAATACTATATTGTGAATGATTTGCAAAGACGCAGAAGAAGAAGAAGAAGTAAACTAAAATTGAAAATATATTTTATAAAAACAACAATTCACAATAGAAAGAAATACTAAATAATTTTTACATAGATTTCGAATACAACTTAGAAGTCCCGACTAAAGTTCTTAGAAAACAATCCTGTTTAATTTGAAAATTTTGTTTAATTTTTTACAGTGTATTCAGTAGTATTTGTTTTTGTATTATAAATAGTAATTATTATAATTTCAAGAAGATGGAAACTTTTTACAAGAATTTTTATTATATTATAGCCAACTACTTATATGTATTTGTATTTGTTATAATTAATTTTACAAAATATTTAGCATTTTTTAAAAATTATTTTGTTTCAACATTAAACAGAAAATTTTGACAAAAAAAATTTTGAAACAAATATTACCAGGAAATGTGAGCAGGTATGTTAGTAAAAACAAATCATTTTTCATTTAATTACAAAACTAAAATTAAAATGTCATTTATAACAGAAAAGAACCAAAAGTCAAATCGCTCATTCACAACGTAAATCATTTAATTTTTTCCCCAAAAAAACAAGGAAAAAATTAAAAGTTTTTCCGTTTTACTTTTTGACATTTTGGTAAAACTTACATGGAAAACAATTGTCGGCTTGGGTAAATTTGATTAGGGCGCAAAGAACTTAAAAAAGTTTCGAACCAATCCAATAAAACATCAGATTTATTTTTTCATTATTGTATTTTTTATGTATTAAACATAAGTTTGAAAGTGAAAAAATAAAAAAAAAACATAAAAATTAATTTTGAAAATAAATTTAAAATTTAATTTGTTTTTAAATAAAATTATAAATTAAAATCAAAAGAAAATCATTAAAATGTTTTAATAGTCTAGTGTTAAATTAAAAGTAAGAATCTATTCATGTACCTAGAAAATACATAGTATAAATATATTAATTAAAATTTCTATTACTTTCAAGTGTTAATGGAGATTTTGAATTGAAAACACAATGGGATAATTATATAGTCTAGTCTATAGTCTAGTCTATAGTCTAGTCTATAGTCTAGTCTGTATAGACTAGACTATAGTCTATAGTGTAGTCTATAGTCTAGTCTATAGTCTAGTCTATAGTCTAGTCTATAGTCTAGTATATAGTCTAGTCTATAGTCTAGTATATAGTCTAGTCTATAGTCTAGTCTATAG
>NW_025813294.1:0-3134 GCF_022045245.1 Lucilia cuprina
ATAGTCAAGACTATAGTCCTGTCTATAGTCAAGACTATAGTCCTGTCTATAGTCAAGACTATAGTCCTGTCTATAGTCAAGACTATAGTCCTGTCTATAGTCAAGACTGTAGTCCTGTCTATAGTCAAGACTATAGTCCTGTCTATAGTCAAGATTATAGTCCTGTCTATAGTCAAGACTATAGTCCTGTCTATAGTCAAGATTATAGTGCAGTCTATAGTCAAGACTATAATCCACTCTATAGTCAAGACTATAGTCGAGTCTAGTCTACTATATAGTCAAGACTACAGTCTAGTCAACATTCAAAACTAATATATAGTCTAGTCCGACGAGAAAGTAGTCGTAAATTTTAATTAAAATAATTTAATAAATTTTTGTAGATTCAACCAAAAATTCAAAAACAAGACACCGTTATGAGAGTTGCTATTACCAGCCGCATTCGTTTGGCAATTACACTACGTTATTTAGGTACCGGGGATTCATTGAGGGCATTGGAAGTTAATAGTCACATTTCAAGAAAAACCATGAGTAAATTTTTGCCCGAAGTTTTGAGTGCGATAATAGAATGTTTGGAAAGTAAATATTTAAAGGTACAATACATCATATCCGAACTTTAATAGTTTGTGAATTATTATCAATTATGAAATATTTTTAGCTACCGTCTACTAAAAACGAATGGCTTGAGGTGGCTAACGATTTTGAGGAGTTATGGCAGTTTCCACACACCCTAGGAGCAATAGACGGAAAACACATACGTATTAAAACTACTGGACAATCCACTCCCGAATATTTCAATAATAAAGGCTATTGTAGCATTGTTCTTTTTGCTCTTGTCGATGCCCATAGCAAATTTTTATATGTAGACATTAGTAAAGGTGGACGTGATTTCGATGATGCCGTTTTTAAAAATTCAACTTTAAATGAATGGTTGAAAAAAGAAAAGCTAAAAGTACCTGCAGATAGAGAACTTAAAGGACAATTAGTCAAAACTCCCTATTATTTTATAGCTGATGATATTTTTAACTTTGAACGACACGTTATGAAGGCTTATAACAGTAATATAAATCTGTTAAATTCACAACAGGTTTTCAATGAGAGATTACGGCATGCTCTGACGTCAGTTGAGATAGCATTTAGTAAACTGGCAGCTAGGTTTGGCATTTTGTGTCGCCCTATTGAAGTAAGCTTAGACACGTGTGATTCATTGGTACGAGCATGCTGTATACTGCATAATTATTTATCCAAGGATTTGACAGAACCTTATTCATTTGAGATAACAACAAAAGAACTTCCAGAAACTATGTCCTCTTTACCGCCACAATGTCATGAACGTGTAAAAAATGCCAAAGAAGTAAGAGAAAATATAAGAAAATATCTACTTACGGAAGAAGGTGCTTTCAATGATAAATAATTATTTGTTGATTTTTTTAAATAAAACATTTGTTTACATTTTTATATACTACCCGCTCTGGTACCAGTACTAATATGAATTCCAGGTTTTATTGGTGAATAAGAAAAAGAAATAATAATAAATTACAAAGTAATCACTTTAGTACTAGCGCAGAGCTTTTGTAAGTATTTTATATTTTCCATTTTTTTCTTTCAAATTCTTTTTGTAGTTTTTATTTGAACATACATACGAAATTATTTATGCTGCCTTTAAAAATAACATAAATAAACTCATTTTGTTTATACTATTTAAATATAATAAAAGACATTAAAAAAATAATAACTAATAATACTTAACTAAGTAAGTAAGTAAACTAGAGTTAACAAGTTCTATAAAGAAATTGTTATTTCAAACTAATCGTGTAGTAACAAAACAATAATTCAAATTGTTGTTTTTTTTGAGTAAATTTCTTATTAAAGCATTGCTTTATATAAATTATTAAAAAAAAGTATAATTTTATAACCAAATGAAAAAGAAATATTGCTAAAAATAACTAGATTTCCATATAAATATGTATATGCAGCTTTAAAAAATAGCTTAAATAATTATTAATATTTACAAACTACAACTGTTTTCTTTTTTAAACATTTGACATAAACATCATTTTGTATTAGAGCAGATTTAATCATCAATTAATATCGGTTCATCTAAAGAGCTGTCACTTACAGTCACACTCGTTGTAGAAGTGTTAGTATTTTTAGACGTTCCTGTAGTACCACTAGGAGTCTTTGTTTTACGTACAAGCAAAGATTTTTGATGCTAAAAAGATAAATTTAAAAAATTAGTTAATTTTGTTATTTTAAAGGCAAATTTAAAAACAAAAATATTTTTTTTATATAGAAATTTTTCGATATTACGAAAAATGTATATAAAATTTTCGAAAAATTTTACTTTTTAAAGGAAATTTTCTAAAAATTCGCTTTTTAATATAGGAAATATTCGAAAAATTTATTTTTTAAGGAAATTTCCGAAAACCCTTTCTTATAAGAAATTTTTCAATTTTTTTCAGATAATTTAAAAAAAATAGGTTTTTATAGGAAATTTTCGAAAAATTCCCCTTTTTAAATTAAATTTCCAAATAATCACTTTCTTATAGGAAATTTTTAAATTTAAAAAAAAATGTTCAAAAATACGTTTTCTATACGTTAAATGTCCCTTTTTATAGGAAATTTTGAAAAAATTCCCTTTTTATATATATATATATATTTTTTTAATTTTCGACAAATTCCCTCTTTATATGTAATTTTAAAAAATTCCCTTTTTTATAGGAAAATTTCGAAAACCTTTTTTTACAGGGAACTTTCGAAAATTTCCCTTTATTTTATTTATTTCATTTTTAATTTGTAGGAAATTTTCGTTAAATTCCTTTTTTACAAGAAGTTTTCGAAAAATTCCCTTTTAATAAGAAATTCTCAACAAATTCCCTCTTTATAGAAAATTTCCAAAAAATTCCCCCTTTAATAAGAAAGTCTCAACAAATTCCCATTATAAGAAATTTTCGAAAAATTCCTTTTTTTATAGGAAAATTTCGAAAAATCATTTTTTTTATAGGAAAATTTCAAAAAATTCCCTTTTAATAGGAAATTTTTGAAAAATTCCCTTTTTATAGGAAATTTTTGAAAAATTCCCTTTTTATAGGAAATTTTTGAAAAATTCCCTTTTTATAGGAAATTTTTGAAAAATT
>NW_025813295.1:0-2428 GCF_022045245.1 Lucilia cuprina
AGTTCTAGTTCAGTTCTAGTTCAGTTCTAGTTCAGTTCTAGTTCAGTTCTAGTTCAGTTCTAGTTCAGTTCTAATTCAGTTCTAGTTCAGTTCTAGTTAGTTCTAGTTCAGTTCTAATTTAATTATAATTTAATTTATATACAATTTTTTTAATCACCGTTAATCGTTGTGTTATAAGTTATCTAATGTTCGAAAATGCCTGCATACCCTACATTTTTACTTATGTATTTTAATTTATATATTTAAATAGTAATTATAATAAAAAATTAATTTCTTAGAATAAAAACAAAAAAAACATTTAAACATAAATTATTATTTTACCACCGAAACATAAACACGTTTCTAAGACATCTATTTTTGTTGTTGGTCAATGCCATAACAATTTCTGTAAATTTTAATTAAATAAAAACGTTAGTAATACATATTCTTTGTAATAAAAATATTGTATAATAATTATTAAAAAACTAAATATAATAAGAATTTATAATAATTTGAAAACGAAGATTTTAGCCTTGAATAAAGTAATAGAAATTTCATTTATTGCTATAGCTGCAGTCTTAAAGAAATGTAGAACTTTTTAATTTCATTAAATTCATTAGTTAATTAATAATTAAGTTTAATATTTGATAACTTGCTATAAAATAAAACAACTTAATTAATATTATTTAATAAAAATACATTACCCACCTTAAAAGGTTGTATAAAATTTATTAATATATACATCGATTTTTAGAAACATAATTAATTATAACCATAATATTTTTTTTATTTTCTATTAACGCACTTGATTTCCTCATTCCTTAAATTTCTCCATCTACAATTACTCTGTTGAACATCTCTTACTAGTTAATCGCCTAATATCAATTTTAATTGAATATATATATTTTTTTTGATCTAAAATTTATCGACTTCATTCATCAATATCCACTTTGATTTAAAAAAAAAAACATTTTATTTAATTTCATTGCATAAGAAAAAGTACAAACTAATTAAATTGTTTTGCAATTTATTACACTTTAATGATTAAAAAGAGTGTGAAATACTTAAGTTTATAGATTTTTTAACATTTCTTTTAAATATTTGAAATCCTAAAAAAAAAAATAAATATTGAAAAATATTTATTTTGTTTATTAATTTTCCAAAAATGTTTATGGTAGAATGAAAAAATTACGTGTAATTTAACTGAAGCAAAAAATAAATGTAATTAAATTTTTAAAAAGAAACAAATTTAGTATAATAATTTAATTTCAACTGGAAAGTTATTTGTTGTAAAAAACTCAAGTGTAAAAAATTCATTGGAATTGTCTGTTGTGAGCTGTTTAAAAAATTGTTAATTTCTTAAAGTGTGTCTGACACATTTACACAAAAGAATCCAATTTTTTTTTTTCAAATATGCATTTTTTACATGCAAACTATGTAAATTAAAAACCAAATTTCTACAAGTATAATTTTTGATACACTTAAAAAATCATTTGTCAAACATGTCATTACAACGATTACACTTGTCTTGTGTGGGGGTGGGGCTGTTAAACAATTGTTATCATGTGTAGACAGCAACTGTAAACAAATGAGATTGAGAAAACAAAAACAAATAGTGTGTAGTTTTGCAAAATATTAAATCATTTATAATATTGTATTTATTTAATAATAATTTTTCATAATTGCACTGATTGTGTTTACTTTATTATTACAAAAATTAAATGTTTTTTTTTATAAAAATATGTATGTAGACCGAATGAATGACCGACTATATAGTAGATTGTATTATCAGCAACAACAATTGTAATTATTGGAAAACTTTCTATAGACAGCAACAATTATCACAGACAGTTTTATTTAAATGTTTTCACTCTCGTTTAGTAATTCTTATTTTATATATTAAATTTATATTTTAAACAATTATTACTTATTTTAGAATTGCTTTTATTAATAATTAAAAATGTTACGGAAAAATTTTGTATTGCATATACATTAATTAAATAAATAAATACATGCATAAAATTCTTCTGAAATAAATGTAAATCGAATATCTTTTTGCAATTAATTTAAATTGAATTTAGAGCAATCAAATGATTTAATTACAATTAGTTCGCAAATTAATATGTACACATTGTAGTTTTAAAATTCTAACTTTTATATCTGATATTTCGAAATGATAAGAATTTATTTTATTTTTGTTATTTTTAATTTATTTAGTTTTTAGTTGTCAAAGTGTCATATTAAAATTATATGTATTAGAAGGCAATTAATGTTGAGAGATATACACGATTCTCCATAGGAAATCCCCTCCTCAACCAGTCCTGAATTAGAATTGAAATACAACTGAACTAAAGCTGAACTAGAACTGAACTAGAACTGAACTAGAACTGAACTAGAACTGAACTAGAACTGAACTAGAACTGAACTAGAACTGAACTAGAACTGAACT
>NW_025813296.1:0-1718 GCF_022045245.1 Lucilia cuprina
ACTATAGACTAGACTATAGACTAGACTATAGACTAGACTATAGACTAGACTATAGACTAGACTATAGACTATACTATAGACTAGATTATAGACTAGACTATAGACTAGGCTATAGATTAGTCTGGTCTATGGGCCAGACTATAGACTATGGACATGTCTATAGACTATGGATATGTCTATAGACTATGGATATGTCTATAGACTGGACTATTGATTGGAATATAGACTGTACTATAATTTAGACTATGTATTAGACTTTGAATTAGATTAAGGTTAAGATTTAAAAAAGTGTTCATTTAATTAAAATTTTTTTTAAACTAAACCCCAGCAAGTAGTTACACTGTGCCGTATGATTGATAGGAACTAATTTATGTATTAAATATTACGCATACGTACCATAACCGGAATAACGTACCATCTATTGCATACATATGTGTGTTTTAAAAAACCTATTTTAATTTAAAATTTATGAAAAATAAATAATTACTAACTACTCTATTTGTTGACATTTTAAACAAATAAAAAGTTTATAACTCATACCCAAAAAAAACCTATACCCTTTTCCCCTACTACTACTACTTCTTAGTTAACAATCATACATATTCCTTATTTGATTTCTTGCTATTTTAAGCAACAGCAACCAAAGCCAAAGTTTGACGGACTTTTTTGTAGAAGTATGTTCACATATGTGTTTCTGTCGACAACTGTAAGTTAAAGGGATAAAGTTTGTTGATGTTCTTTTGTGTTGTTACATTGTCAATTAGTCTTTTACCCTGTTCAAAAAAAAAAAAAAACTTTTTTCTGTTTCTGTATTTATTCAGCTCTTTTATGTCTTATTCCGTTTTGTCATTGATGAGGATGATGACGATGCTTTAAAACTTCAAAGGTATTTCCATTTTCTATAATTTCTTTGTTTCATTTTTTGTTTATTGTAGTGAAGACATGGTTGGCAATGTGTTGTTAATAGTCAGTCAGACAATCATGTTAATTGTCTAGAATTGAACTGAAAGCAAATTGTTGTTAAATAAAAAACCGGTATTGAAGAAATTCCCAGAAAAAAAGAAAATAGAAACAACAAGACTTTGGAAAAAGGCCAAGCTCTTAGCAATTTTATGTAATTGATATGGAGCTATAACAAAGCTAAAAGCTGCTAAGAGGCTACTAGCTTAACTTTAAGTAAGTACGAAATGTCGTAAACATTTTCAAACTATTCGCAATTAAGATATCTTTAAGTGACAGCGTCAATAGTCCTATAAAGTATTGATTAAGGGTGTGTTCTTTACTTTTAACCGTTAAAAGCATAAAATGACAGGTTAAGTTTTTGCTAAAAGATTTTCTGTAAATCATTTAGGCTGTAAAAGAAAATTGAAATAAAAACTAACAGAAAATAGATGTAATATAATTTTGTAAAACTTCACTCTTTACTTCTAATATTAAAATTTTTATAAGACTAGGCTATGACTAGAGTATGACTAGACTATAGACTATAGTCCATAGAATACAAATTAGACTAGACTAAAGACTAGACTATAGACTATAGACTAGACTATAGACTAGACTATAGACTAGACTATAGACTAGACTATAGACTATATTTTAGACTAGACTACAGACTAGACTACAGACTAGACTATAGACTAGACTATAGACTAGACTATAGACTAGGCTATAGACTAGACTATATACTAGACTATAGACTAGACTATAGACTAGACTAT
>NW_025813297.1:0-1880 GCF_022045245.1 Lucilia cuprina
TATAGACTAGACTACATACTAGACTATAGACTAGACTATAGACTAGACTACATACTAGACTATAGACTAGATAGACTATAGACCAGACTATAGACTAGACTATAGACTAGACTATAGACTAGACTATAGATTAGACTGTAGACAAGGCTAAAGACAAGGCTATAGACTGGTCTATAGACTAGACTATAGACAAAGCTAAAGACTAGGCTAGAGACTAGACTATTGACTGGACTATAGACTAGACTATATACTAGACTCTAGACCAGACTGTAGACTAGACTATAGACTAGACTGTAGAATAGATTGTAGACTAGACTATAGACTAGAATATAGACTAGACTATAGATTAAACCACAGACTAGACTATAGACTAGATTAATAAGTAGACTATAGACTATACTATAGACTATACACTAGACTATAGACTATAGACTAGATTATAGACTAGACTATAGACTAGACTATAGACTAGACTATAGACTAGATTATACACTAGACTATAGACTATAGACTAGACTATAGGCTAGACTATAGACTAGACTATAGACTACAATATAGACTAGACTATAGACTAGACTGTGGACTAGACTATGGACTAGACTGTAGACTAGACTATAGACTAGAATATAGACTAGACTATAGAATAGACTATAGACTAGACCCACTAATTGCAAAATATTTTATTTAAAATATACATAAAGCTAAATTTTTTTAATTATTTTCAATTAAATCTGTCAAAACCGCTACAGAATTTCTTTGAAAAAAATAAGAATAAAAAAAATCCCATCAACAATAAAAGTGTGCAACATTTCCGGTCAAATAATTTTGCTCTCTCGATGACAACACTTAATTATTTAATCAACAATTAATTTAATTACTTGTTTTTCTTTCGCGAAAAAAATTTCCACTGCAAAACACTTAAATCTTTGTTCTAATGAAATTGTTAACAAAACCATATACCAAACATAGTTGACGTAATAAATATTTTCTAGCCAATTTCCATAACTGACCTCTGAAATCTTATTAAAAACACAAGAATGAAATTTTTTGGGCCTTAAGTTTTTTGCACCAACAAAAATCTCCCCCTTTTGCACTTGACCCCCTTACCATTAACTTGATATCTTTTCACTTGTTGTTGTACAAAATGATTTCATCGCTCGTTTTGTTCAAATACGAAAAAAAGCAAACTGATTGTTTTAACAAATGATTTCATGATTTTACGTTTACTACGTAATCGAATGTCATCAAACACAATGAAGAAATAAAGACAACAATTGTTGAATAAAAAATAAAAAAAGCAACAAAAACTATTGTCAAAGTGTGTTTATCGGTGCTCAAAAGTAAATTTGAGATAACAAAAAATTTCTTATCATTTATTTTGAGAAAACAAAAACACCAACAACAAAGTGTGAACAAAAACTTGTTAAATTTAATGTCAATAAATTGCGCTAATTTTTATATGAAATCGTAATAAAAAAGTTATTTTTAACTGGTTGGAAGTTTAGGTTTTAGGTACACTTCAATATATAATACGTAGAATCAAGTTTAAAGTCTAAATTTAATAGTCTTCTCTAAAATCTAGTCTATATTCAAGTCAATAGTCTAGTGTAGTCAATAGTCTAGACAATAGTCTGGTCTATAGTCTAGACTATAGTCTAGTCTATAGTCTAGTCTATATTTTAGTCTATAGTCTAGTCTATAGTCTAGTCTATAGTTTAGTCTATAGTCTAGTCGATAGTCTAGTCTATAGTCTAGTCTATAGTCTAGTCTACAGTCTAGTCTATAGTCTAGTCTATAGTCTAGCCTATAGTCTAGTCTATAGTCTAGCCTATAGTCTAGTCTATAGTCTAGTCTATAGTCTAGTCTATAGTCTAGTCTAT
>NW_025813298.1:0-1399 GCF_022045245.1 Lucilia cuprina
AACAGAACTAGAACAGAACTAGAACAGAACTAGAACAGAACTAGAACAGAACTAGAACAGAACTAGAACAGAACTAGAACAGAACTAGAACAGAACTAGAACAGAACTAAAACATAACTAGAACAGAACAAGAACAAAACTAGAACAGAATTAGAACTATAATAGAAATAGAACTGAACTAGAAATTTTAACTTTAACTTTTAAATCCATTTTGTGTTATTTATTTTTTTAATTTAAAACCCTCAGTATTATTTTTGTAGCGTTTCCCCTAGTCGCCTAAGTTTATGCACCCCTTTTTCTATTTCATGATTTATTTTGTGGTCGTTTTGTCAAGTTTTTATTTATTCATTAGGAGTTTCTAGAAAAAAAAAGAAAAAACAAATTCGTGCGTTTTTAATTTTCCTCTACATTATTATTTCCATATGCATGTTCTAACTGATTTTCATTTAACTATATTCGAACTTTCCCCCTCTTAAAAGTCGTCTTTACAATTGCATTTTCAAATAACACATTGTATTATGACCAACTTCCGGTTTACTGTTGTATTGTAACAAATGTTTTTCTTTTTTTCAAAATTACTTTCATAACAAAACGGAAATTTATAATAAACTCTATACTCTAATGCTAGCTAAAGAAAAAAGTTTTAAAATAAAACTTAGGCCTAAATGGCGTCAGTTATTTTCATTACAAAACTAACAAAACAAAAAAAAAAATGGTTGTAATAAAAGTAGTTTTTCTCTGTTTTACTTTTTATAACAAATATTATAATTTAATAACTCTTTAGTTTATGTTACTTTAATTTTATTACTCACATTTGCCATACATGAAATAGTTTTGTGTTGCACAACACAAAAAAGGAGCTAGTTACGCCTAAAAATAGTCTATAGAAGTTTTACAAAACCATTCCTTTGCCGTTTGTATGTGTAGTTTATCTATTATAATTTTTGTTTTGCAATTTTAAAGTGTTTTTAACGTTGATTTTTAGTAGTTTTTATTAGGATTAACTTATCATGAGTACCAGTCGTTTATTATTATTATTTTTCTGTTTTTCGTTATTATAATATTAAACTCGCGTGTTGCTTGACTAGACTTTTTAGCGAAACTTAACAATTTAGGCTTTTATACAAATAAAAATAAAATGAATTTAAATTTAATATTTGCATTTGGGAAACTAAAGGTTAAATACAAAAAAAGGATAAGAGATTGTAATGTGTAGAGAACATTTTAAATTTAATAAATTAAAAAATGTTTCGAAGATAATATCTTTATTAAAACTACAACAAAATGAGCAGAACTAGAACTGAACTAGAACTGAACTAGAACTGAACTAGAACTGAACTAGAACAGAACTAGAACTGAACAAGAACTGAACTAGAACTGAACTAGAACTGAACTAGAA
>NW_025813299.1:0-1485 GCF_022045245.1 Lucilia cuprina
ATAGACTAGACTATAGACTAGACTATAGACTAGACTATAGACTAGACTATAGACTAGACTATAGACTAGACTATAGACTAGACTATAGACTAGACTATAGACTCGAGTGTAATTGGTATATTTGACTATAGACCAGACTGAGTATAACTTGTTTATAGCTAGACTACATAAAGTAAACAAGACTTTAGACTAGACTTTAGACTAGGAAGAGTCTAGAGTAGACAGCAGTCTAGTTGTAGACTATATTTAAGACCGAAGTATCTTTAAATAGTGTAAGTTTCTAATAGTAATTTTAAAAGAAAAATGCGTTTAATATAAATGTAAATGCACAAGTAACATTGTTGTGAAAAATATTAAAATGACATGGTTGGAAGATTTTAACGCACTATTTTCATGCCTCATAATCAGCTGTAAACATCAACATCTTTATCATCATCAAGCAAAGTAAATAGCAAGTATCTTATGAATACTTGTACTTAGTTTTTGAAGTTTTAACACTTTCACTTAAACTTAAAAAAATAACAAAAACAAATAAAATTTATAATTATTATGTTACATTTTGCGTACGAGTTATGTACATATGTAATATTTATACAACAACTTTTACAATTTAAAGTTTAAATTCATTTATTTCAAAAATGCTCCTTCAACATTTTAAAGAGAAAAATACAAAGAAAGACAGACTTAATGTAAAGAAAGAGGAAAACAAACTTGACCATCTTTGTTAATGAATTCGTAAAGTAACAAACATGTAACGGAAGGTATTATTAAACAAGATGAAGTAATTTTTATATATACATCATTGTTGTTGCTTTAAATATTTTATAAACAAAAATTATGAATATAAATTGTTTGTTAAATAAATAAACATTATTATTGTTGCAACTACACAGATGAAATTTTAAACAAAATTTTAGCAGTAAACAGTAATTAAATTGTTTTAATAATGACTAAAAGTAAAATTGTAAGTCCAAAAGGCCAATGCTTTTAATAATTTTTAATGGTCAATGCTATCAAATGCTTTATACGTTTTTAGGAAAGGGACTTACGTTGACTTTTTCAATGCAAACTGTTAATGAGTGAAAAAGGCCAACGTTATTTGGTAAATATTTTCAAAAGCTGTCTGAACTTTAAATGAAATTTTTTGAAAACAAACATTTTTTTGAGAATGTTTAATAGGTAAACATTCTAAATTATAGAATATACTATAGACCAGACTATACTTTAAACTAGACTATTGACCAGACTCTAGAGTAGACTATATACTAGACTATAGACTAGACCATGGACTAGACTATAGACTAGACTATAGAATAGAATATAGACTAGACTATAGACTAGACTATAGACTAGACTATAGACTAGACTATAGACTACACTATAGACTACACTATAGACTACACTATAGACTAGATTATAGACTAGACTATAGACTAGACTATAGACTAGACTATAGACTAGACTATAGACTAGACTATAGACTAG
>NW_025813300.1:0-1164 GCF_022045245.1 Lucilia cuprina
CTAGTTCAGTTCTAGTTCTGTTCTAGTTCTGTTCTAGTTCAGTTCTAGTTCTGTTCTAGTTCTGTTCTAGTTCTGTTCTAGTTCTGTTCTAGTTCTGTTCTAGTTCTATTTTAGTTCTATTCTAGTTCTGTTCTATTTCAGTTCTGTTATTTAACCATTCAAGTCTTAAGTCAAAGCCTTAAACTTTGACGAATTACTCTACTTTTTCCTTAGAATAATACTACTAGTTAATCTTCAGACGAATTTCTATGAAAATTAATACTTTCTTGATTAACCTAAAGCAGGACGAACCAAAGTCAAGGTGTGATTTTTTAAGCATTTCTTAACATCTTTTGGTTGTTTAACATCTCATCAGTAACTCTCACAATCACTTTGTGTAATAAGCGCCAGTGGCTGCATTAGCTCGGCCCAAATGAAACCTTCAAAGTCATTAATTTACCTTTTGTAATGCAATTAGAAAATTTACCGACAAACGTCTAGTTAAACAATAAGCAAATTCTATACAAAAAGAATGAAAAATACACCTTTACAATTCTTCTATTGTTCAAGAGTCTAAAAATAGCAAAGAAAATACAATGAATGTTAAGGAAAAGAAAGGAGATGAAAAAAATATTACAAGTCATCAAGATTTGATTAACAAACCAATACGAATTCAATAGAAATTTTGACCAAGTAATTTCTTTGTAACTAGAAAACAATTAGAAATTGTATGTAGCAAACACACATACACGCACACTCTTAAAAGAAAAAGTCCTTTAAGGCATTTTTTGGGATACACCCTCTACTCTTTTGAATAGTTTTAGTGCTAAAACTACAGTTGAATTTTGGTTGCTGTTAGGTGTATTTAACAAATTGTTTTACATGTGTTCGTAGTTACAACAATAGCAACAAGCAACAAAATATCACAAATTTACTGAAATACAACAAAAAGAAAACTTTTACAAAATTAATTCGATTTTCAATAGTTTGTTTGCAATTTATATACGATACAGAATAGTTCTTATATAAAAGCAAGTAAGAGGCAAATTTTAAACACTGTATAAAATATTTTCCCCGTTTCAGTTCTAGTTCATTTCTAGTTCAGTTCTAGTTCAGTTCTAGTTCAGTTCTAGTTCAGTTCTAGTTCAGTTCTAGTTCAGTTCTAGTTCAGTTCTAGTTCAGTTC
>NW_025813301.1:0-2050 GCF_022045245.1 Lucilia cuprina
AGACTGGACTATAGACTAGACTATAGACTAGACTATAGACTAGACTATAGACTAGACTATAGACTAGACTATAGAATAGACTATAGAATAGACTATAGACTAGACTATGACTAGACTATGACTAGACTATAGACTAGACTATGACTAGACTATAGACTAGACTATAGACTAGACTATAGACTAGACTATAGACTTAACTATAGACCAGACTCTAGACTAGACTTTAGACTAGACTACCCTGGACTACACTATATATTAGATATTAGACTAGACAGTACTAAAGACTATATTGTCTATCCAAGACTACGGACTATAGTTTAGACATTTTTTTAGACTATAAAATATTTTTTTCTTGTAAAGAATTTTGTTTTTGTGCGCTTTCTTTTCTCTTCGGTTTACTGCCAAAAAGGACACTTTAAAAATAAGTGCTTAACACAAATTGTTGTTGCTTTTATTAATATTTTTCTTATTGTTGGGCAATAAAAACAAAACAGTAATATAAATTCTATTGCATTATGAACAATATGAAAAGAATAAAATGGAAAAAATATATAAAACCAACAAAATTTATATGAACATAAAAATATTTAGCGTGAAATTTTGCAATATGTTAAAAAAAGTATAGAAAAAATAGCAAAAAATAGAAAGAAGAGAAGGAGAAAAAAAAACAATTTAAGCTTTAATTTAAAATTAATGGAAACGCAACACGCCTAACATTATGCAATGGAATATATATAAAACTATTTAAGAGAAAATATAAAGAAAAGGGATGTGTTATTATTGTTACACTTGAAATCTTAGAAGCACTTAAAGAAGGGTTGTGTTAGTATTTCAAAACTACTGCCATTATTTATTTACTGATTTGTAGTGTTATTTTGTTTAGTATATTTTTAGGAGTTTCATGTAAAAACAAAATACTTTTAAATGTAAAACTTTGGGTTGTTGTTTGTACGTGCACCGAAATCTAACAAATAAAATTTCTTTCTGTGTATTTCCCGACGCTCTTTATAAGTAGAACTTCTTAACACTTTTGTATATTTTCCATAAGGTGCCCCTTTTCTTCTTCTTTTGTGGTTTGCCCCTTTAAATTTACCCCAAACCGATGAAACATCATATCTTTAACATGTATACTCCTTTTAAAACATACATGGTGCAAACTTATACTCTTTCATAGTTTAAGTTTAATATTGTATGCACGCAAAGAAAAAAAAAGAATTGTTCATGTCCTTGACAAATATTTAGACAAAAATTTCTTATACTCAGAAACTCTAATAGAAACAGAGACTTCTCCGCACAGGCAAGTAAATGTTGCAAGTCAAGAGGAAGAAGGAAAAAAACCTAAAATATTTAGTATTAAAACAGCAACAATAGCAATTCATATTAAAATGTGAAAACACTAACAGCAACTGTGTGTTTGTTTTTGTTTTTCAAACTTAATATTTCCCTTTTCTTGAGTTGTGTGCCACGAAAAGCAATTTTCTTTTTTATTCTTGAAGAATAACAGGAAATAATGTTAAACACAAAAATCTATATTATAAAATGTAGTGTATAAAAAATTTACATATGAACTTTATTTTCACATACATTTACATTTTTACCAAGACTAAGAATGATATTAAGGTTTAAGGAAACTGTCTTTTAGAGAATTGACTTTTGGCAGTAAACGAAATGGGGATTTGGTTAAACATACCTACAGATATAAAACAAAGTGAAAATATGTTTAGATAATTTTCAAATGAAATTAAATATATCTTTTACTCTATAGTCTAATCTATAGTCTAGTCTATAGTCAGGTCAATAGTCTAGTATATAGTCTAGTCTAGAGTAAAGTCTGGTCCTTAGTCTAGTTTAGTCTTAAAACTAGACTATATAGTATATAGTCTAGTTCATAGTGTAGTCTATAGTCTAGTCTAAAGTCTAATCTATAGTCTAGTCTATAGTTTAGTCTAAAGTCTAATCTATAGTCTAGTCTATAGTCTAGTCTATAGTCTAGTCTATAGTCTAGTCTATAGTCTAGTCTATAGTCTAGTCTATAGTCTAGTCTATAGTC
>NW_025813302.1:0-1209 GCF_022045245.1 Lucilia cuprina
ACAGAACTAGAACAGAACTAGAACAGAACTAGAACAGAACTAGAACAGAACTAGAACAGAACTAGAACAGAACTAGAACAGAACTAGAACAAAACTAGAACAGAATTATAAAAGAACTAGAACACAAATAGAACAGAACTAGAACAGAACTAGAACAGAACTAGAACAGAACTAAAACAGAACTAGAACAGAACTAGAACAGAACTACAACAGAACTAGAACAAAACTAGAACAGAACTAAAACAGAACTAAAACAGAACTAAAACAGAACTAGAACAGAACTAGAACAGAATTAGAACCCTTTTCGGTTCCAACTTATTACTCCTAAAGTTGATTGTTTTATATGATGTTTTTTTGTACTTTTGTTTGGTGTTACTTTTGATAACAACAATAACAACAATTTACAAACAAATAACACAGGGAAAAAACACAAAAAAAACTTTAGTTTTACTTTTTCATTTTTATTTTAATTTTCTTATAAATAATGGTTAAAATTTTAACCACTAATGATAAGAACTTTATGCAAAAAATGAAAGCAGAAAAAAGTAAGAACTGCAAACAAGCATTATAATTTTATATACAAAACGGAAACGGATATGACACCATTTTAGGGTAAAACTTTGTGTACGATGTGTATCATGTCAAATAATTAACAATGAAGACAAATGGGAAAAAGCATTAAGCACATTTTTGGAAGGAAAATCATGAAAAAAAGAGAAAATAATTTAAAAAACAATTTGTGTTAAGTATTTATTGAAAATGTATATGCAAAGACTTTTGAGACAAAATTTTTATTAAAAAAATATTTCGGTACAAAATATTTTTAAGGAAAATGATTGGAAACAAACAATTTTCTCTGGAAAACCATTTGGAACAAAAAACTTTCTATATAAATTGATATGGGACAAACATTATCTATAGAAAATCATTTGGGACAATCGATTTTTTATGGAAAATCATTTGGGATAAACAAATTTCTAGAGAAAATCAGTTGAGACAAAAAATATTTAATCGAAATTCATTTGAAACAAGAAATTTTTTATTGAAAATTATTTGGGAGAAACAATTTTCTATAGAAAGTTATTTGAAACAAGAAATTTTTATAGAAAATCATTTGGGACAAAAAATTTTCTATAGAAAATCATTTGGGACAAAAAATTTTCTATAGAAAATCATTTGGGACAAAAAATTTTCTATAGAAAATCATTT
>NW_025813303.1:0-1522 GCF_022045245.1 Lucilia cuprina
AGTCTAGTCATAGTCTAGTCATAGTCTAGTCATAGTCTAGTCATAGTCTAGTCATAGTCTAGTCATAGTCTAGTCATAGTCTAGTCATAGTCTAGTCATAGTCTACTCCTAGTCTAGTCCAACGTCTAGTCATTGTCTAACCACTGTCTAGGCCACAGTCAAATCCACAGTATAATCAACATTCTAGTCAACAGTCTAGTGGACTAGACCACAGTCTATTCAAGATATCTTACGTGTTTGAACATATTGTTAAATAGTCACTCCAATTCAATTTCCAATTGACCATTCGTGTCCACATCATAATAATAAACACAAGTGCTTTTGCAATTCTAAACTATGTTCTAGTTTTATTTATTTCATATTTTCCTGTCGAGGGGCAGATGTTGAGATGTGTATTTGTGGGAAAAAATCTTCAATTTAATAAACGCAAAATTTATACATGTACTTATATGCAAAAATGCATAAAATGCTGCAAAAAATCAGCATATGCATAAGTGCAGCATAACTAAGCGAGTCCATATAATGTAAGTTTTAGATGCAATTTGCCAAAAAAAGTCAAAATATTACAAGTATTTGAATTGGAGGAATGCAAACTGAAAACTTTGGCCAGTTCTTGCTTTAAAGTCTATAGCTTCAATATATCTTAATTTAATATTCGGGTTAGATTTCCGTTAATTTCATTATTTCAGAAATCATTAAATACCTAAAGAATGACAGAATTGAAATGCGCAGTCAGCTGCCAAATCATAAATACTTTATAATCCAGTGTGGTTTGTTTTTAGTAAACCCACTAAACATTTTATACAGGAAAGTAAAAGTAATGAAAAATGGAAAATATTTTACCCCAAATATATTCAAAAATTTTGAAGCATTTTTTTAATAAAGACGTGTAAAAAGTTTTTTAAATTTACTCAATGAATCACAAATTAGATCAACTCATCCTTGTCGATACAAATTTTCGTTTCAGGCGAAAAATACTCACTGTACATTTACGTATTTGTAAATGCATTCGTGTATATTTAATAATGTGTCAATGTGTTTGTATAGTTTTGTAATGCAAAAAAATATTTATGGATGTAGTACGTGAAAAAATATAATTTACACAAAATTGACGCCATAGGCACTACTCAGTCAACGAAATAATTGAGAGATGAATAACCTAAAAATAACAAACACAACAACAAAAACTCATACCCAAACAAAATAGCCAACATATGTTTATATTGTTAAAAATTACATTTAAAATTGAAAACATCATATTTACACTTGTTTCGATATACATGTACATGTTTATAGTGTGGTTTTAGCGGAAAAAGTTTTACACGGGAAAACAGAACAGTCTAGTCATAGTCTAGTCATAGTCGAGTAATTGTCTAGTCATAGTCTTGTCATAGTCTAGTCATAGTCTAGTCACAGTCTAGTCATAGTCATAGTCTAGTCATAGTCTAGTCATAGTCTAGTCATAGTCTAGTCATAGTCTAGTCATAGTCTAGTCATAGTCTAGTCATAGTCTAGTCATAGT
>NW_025813304.1:0-2321 GCF_022045245.1 Lucilia cuprina
AGTCTAGTCTATAGTCTAGTCTATAGTCTAGCCTATAGTCTAGTCTATAGTCTAGTCTATAGTCTAGTCTATAGTCTAGTCTATAATCTAGTCTATAGTCTAGTCTATGGTCTATTCTATAGTCTAGTCTTTAGACTAGTCTATAGTCTAGTCTACAGTGTATAGTATAGTCTTTCTTAACAACGAATAAATTTACAAACAATTTTGTCCCTGGGCCACAATCCATTTTTAATCCTAATATAACATTTTTATCTATATCCCCCAGATGTCACAAATTGGTTTAACCGAATCCGTTCGCGGTGATACAAAACGTTTTGAAGTTTGGTTACAAGGACGTCAAGAAGTTCACACTCTCCAAGCACCCACAATCGAAATCAAAAACAAATGGGTGGCAGAAATCAAACGAGTCCTTCTTAATCAACTCGAGGAATTAAAAGGTGAAAAAATCAAACAATACGGTTTAAATCACAGGGGTCTACGACAAACCACCTCCTGGGATACGCCCAATATAATAACAGCACAACGTACCATCAGTTGTGATGCCTCATCCGAATCCTCTAATCGCAATTCGAATTGTAGTAGTAGTGATGATAATTGCATAACAACGGGCCTGCCTATAAGTAGTAATTTGTCGATGACTTCGGCCACAAGCACTACGGATAAAGAGCACAATGAGGCCTGTGGCTGGAGTTCAGATTATTCGAATAGTGAAGATGAAATGTCAATGATTGAAGATAATAGCACACCGGTAAGTTAGTTAAAAGCATTTTTTTAGTAGAAATTTAAGAATTTTATTATTTGAAATTTGAAAACGATTCCCTACAAATTGGTACTGGTTGTTTTTAGTTTTATTTTTGTCTAAATTTGTTTAGTTTATTATTTTTAATTTTGTTTTTTTTTATTTTATTACCATTTATTTTTAAATGTTTTAATTCATTTTGTCTTATTTTTTCCATATTTTTTTGGGTTTCTCTTTTATTTCCATGCACCAAATCAATAAAATTATAAAAATAATAAAAAAACACTTCATACCAAAATAATTCAAACAAAATCCTTTATTGAATAAAATCTATTAAAAATAATGCAATAAACCAACTGTCCTCTATTTTTAAATGTCGTAAATGTCACCAAAATAATAATAAAAAAAAAAACAAAATACAAACAAAAAAACTTTAAAATGGTGTCGTGTGTGTGTGTGTGTATAATGACTACTGGGTATTTTATGTGAAATGTCATAAAATGATTAGCGTTTCATAAACTTCCTAGCACCATGGTCTACCACCATTACTACTACTACTACTACTACAACTAGCAGTCATCATCATAATAATCATCAACATCACGACAGTGGTTCATATCCACGCAACAGCAAATCTAATTCCAAATTTTATGTTTCGGTTGAGCACTAAATTAATCCAAAATAAACAAAAACCAAACAAATAATTAAAAAAAAAAACGAACAACTTAAAACTCAAGTCTTGTTAAAATAAATTAAACCAAAACTCTCCAATCCCCCTACCCAAGTGCAATAATTTATATTAAAATGTAATTAAAATTTAAGAAGAAAAACAAAAACAAATGAAAAATTCAAAATCAAGTACAATTTTCAACTGAAAAATGCAGAAATTATGCAAAAACAAGGAAAAGTTGTTAAATTTCTTTTAACAGTATTTATTGTTTAATCATATTTTAGAAAATGAAACTGAAATTAGTCAAGTCCCACAAGATAATGCTCATATTTGTATATATTATTGTGTTTAGATTAAATTAATTGCTAAAATAAATAAGTTTAAGATTAAAAGAAAAAAATCGTTTAAAAACCAAAACCAAAGTCAATACTTTTATTACTTTCAATGATGATTCGTAGTATTTAACAATTTTAGTGCTTTCTTCATACTGAGATAAAATTTTGAAAGAAATTACAGTAAAACCCTTATTTACCATGAAATATTTCTAGTTTAGCATTGTTGCTCTCAACTTCGGCAGGACGTCGTTACTTCATCTAAATTCCAATTCTCCAGTCTATATTCTAGTCTGCAGGCTAATCTATAGTCCAGTCTATAATCTAGTCTACAGGCTAATCTAAAGTCTTGTTTATAGTCTATAGTATAATCAAGTGTATAATCTAGTGTACAGTCTAGTTTATAGTCTAGTATATAGTCTAGTATACAGTCCAGTCTATAGTCTAGTCTATAGTCTAGTCTATAGTCTAATCTATAGTCTAGTCTATAGTCTAGTCTACAGTCTATAGTCTAGTCTATAGTCTAGTCTATAGTCTAGTCTATAGTCTAGTCTATAGTCTAGTCTATAGTCTAGTCTAT
>NW_025813305.1:0-1585 GCF_022045245.1 Lucilia cuprina
ACTATAGACTAGACTATAGACTAGACTATAGACTAGACTATAGACTAGACTATAGACTAGGCTATAGACTAGACTATAGACTAGGCTATAGACTAGACTAAAGACTAGTCTATAGACTAATGTAAAGACTAGACTATACCCTAGACTAAAAACTAGACTATAAAGTATAATATAGACTAGAATATAGACTACACTATGGACGAGAATATATATGAGACTGTAGACTACACAATAGGCAGGGCTAGCCAATACTCGAATAAATATTTTATTCATGGTATTACTTTTAATTATTTTAATTTTATTATCAGCATATTTTTTTCTTCTTTTCTAGTAACACTAAACATCAATTAAGCACATACATACAACGCAAAAAACATTATTAATACCACAATTTCCCTAATGTGTATGTATTTTTTAGAAAATCTTTAAACTTCCTTTTAAAATAAATTAAAATAAGCACATAAATTTGAAAACAAAAAAACTCCAGTAACGAATTAATCTACAATGTTGCAAAATGTAAACTGAAACCAAAAAGAGAGATCGTGATTAACATTTTAAATAAGTCAATAGAATTGTGTATAATGGAAAACATGGAGAAACTGGTATAAAACCAATAAGGAAGTAAAATTAAACAACTGAAAAAATGGAATATAAAAATAAAAATCGGTTATTTAGGGAGAGGAAGTGCAAACTTTTTTTAAAAGTGAAAATTTTTTCTGTCAATAGAACATTGTTTACTATTGTAAATTATTTCCTCAATGAGAGTTAATAAAACTATTTTTGTTGTTGCGTAAACTCAATAGCTTATAACTTAAATATCAATATGTTGTGGTTAAACTGTAAAAACATTTAATTAAATAATATTTCTACAATGCCCCTAAAATCTAAATACATTTTAAGGTATCCTTAAAACTTCAAGTTGTCAGAATGTGCCCTATAGAAATCAACAAAAAAAATAAACTCATATGAGAAATGCATCAGAAATATGAAATGTTTTTGTTGATGTTCTACCAGCTGTAGAGTATTTTCTTTAAATGAAAAGAATATAAATGATAACTTGAGTTGCACGTACTTGCTTTTCTTTACAAAACATTCAGTTTACATTTCCATTAATTCTCGTATAATACACACACAAACAATTCCGGCAATAGGTACAATCCATACAATAAAATCAGCAACAACATCAAAAATAACAACAATAGAACTTTAAGCAGCAACAAAATACGTGATGTATTTTCATGCAGTAACGTGTATTAACAATATTGCAGTACTGTAGACTAGTACGTAGTTATGACTAGACTATAGTCTAGACTATAGACTAGACAATAGACTAGACTGTAGTATAGACTATAGACTAGACTGTAGACCAGACAATAGAACTTTAGACTAGACTATAGACTTAACTATAGACTAGGCTATAGACTTAACTATAGACTAGACTATAGATAGACTATAGACTTAACTATAGACTAGACTTTAGATTAGACTATAGATTAGACTATAGACTAGACTATAGACTAGACTATAGACTAGACTATAGACTAGACTATAGACTAGACTATAGACTAGACTATAGACTAGACTA
>NW_025813306.1:0-1229 GCF_022045245.1 Lucilia cuprina
GTCTATAGTCTAGTCTATAGTCTAGTCTATAGTCTAGTCTATAGTCTAGTCTATAGTCTAGTCTATAGTCTAGTCTAGTCTATAGTCTAGTCTATAGTTTAATCTATAGTCTAGTCTATAGTCTAGTCTATAGTCTAGTCTATAGTCTAGACTATAGTAAATAAATAAAAAAAATAATTTTCTATTTTTTACACTTTCAGCTTTTATTATATTATATCGAAGTGATAGAAACTTGGTAATATTGCAAAGTTCCTAGATTTAGTTAAGGATTCTTTTTCCAGAGCTTGCAAACCAATATTTTTTCTGTAACTTGATGACTTATTAGAAGTACATACATATTTACAACTAGCACACGCGTGTATGTTTCGCTACACTTTCAAACAAAATTTAGATTACGAAAGTATAAAAAATATCATTAATTTAATTTTTCCATGCTCAATATTAAAAATTCTTCTAAAACTGTATCATTCAATGAAAAAATTACTAAGGAAATTATATCTTATAGATATTAAGTAATATATAATTAATAAAAACTCACCTTGTAATACTTTCTTATTATATCTCCTTATAAACCATGTATTTATTACACTACACAATTTTTATTAATTAAAACGAACCGTTTACCGTTTATTTATACTATTTTAAAGATTTGGCAACTCTATACTTTTACTTCAAATTAAAAGAGGATAAAAAAACACTTGTTGAATTTGCATTTGCAAGAAAAACTCAAAACACTTTACTTTTATATGCTCTGCTATCAATATAGAATTTTGCTCTTTTTTTGTAGGAGTATTAAACAACAACAAAAATACACCACTTTAATCTCATGCGTACAGGGATTTTAACTAGACAATAAAACAACAAAAAAACGAACATTAATGAAATGACATGACTTTTCCACATCTTTCTTTTACACACATTTATAATTGATGCATTTTTTAATTATTGATTTATTTCAATAAAACTTTATACTACACTATTTTTTGATGTTTTTAATTGATATTACATTATATTATATACAACGCTTAGTAATTTATAGATTTTTGATTATTAAAACACTTTCACTAAATATTACTTACAAATAAAAACGAAAGACGAATTAAAACGAGTAAACTTATTGACGACCAGTGTACACTTAATAAGGTAGCCTCGTCGCTACAACAAATACAACAATACAAAAACAACAGGCGATTTGTTATTGTAGAATAATCCCATCTGTCAAAAAAAGC
>NW_025813307.1:0-1195 GCF_022045245.1 Lucilia cuprina
TCAGTTCTAGTTCAGTTCTAGTTCAGTTCTACTTCAGTTCTAGTTCAGTTCTAGTTCAGTTCTAGTTCAGTTCTAGTTCAGTTCTAGTTCAGTTCTAGTTCAGTTCTAATTTATTTCTAATTCAGCTCTAGTTCAGTTCTATGCTTTTGTATTTCGTTAACACATTATTTAACACAACACTATTTAACTACATAATGTACCCCGTCATGTTCACATGACATATTTACTCTACCACAAATGGCGAGAGCATGTGTAGGCAAATACACTATCCCAGCAAACATAAATAAGTTTGCATCTAAAATTAAGAATTTATTGAAATCAAGCATCTATTCAATGTACAGAATTATTTAAAAATAAAAAATTATCCCATAAACGCCTTTATTTAACAATAGCTTTGCTAGGATATTTTAAAGAAACAATCACTATCACTCCTTACACAATATGTGTGTGTTGATATACAGCGTGTGGATGCGTTTTTTATAGAAAATCGCTGGTTTGTTGGCTTAAAACAATGACATTATTAAAAATTGCTTTTGTTGTTATTATTTTTATTTTATTTTTATTATTCAACACGGTATTAAATTCTTAACAACAATACCAGCACGTTCATTTATGTATATATAAACTCACACACACAATTGAATTCATTTACTTTTGTTTTGAGTACAATTTCTTTTGTTTCATTTTATCTTGTGAATACGAAATTTTTTTTGTTATCTTGTTAAAGGATTTTTCTCCCATTTTTTGTTTCCATAAAATGTTACACATGTAAGTTTGTGTCGATGTGTTCATGCATGAAAATTGTTTGCAACATATGTTGTTTATTAACGTTCTAAAAGCAAAAAGTTTACTATTTATACGGAATAGTAATGTAACTTATGCCAAACAAAAAAGTTATTAAATTTTTATCAAGGACATTTTTTAGGTAATTAAAAAGATTATGATTTTGCATTATAACTACTAAAAAAAACAAACATATTTTGAATAGTACATATCGATGAAATAATAAAGGATTTTGATAACAAAATAAAAAATTGTATCAATTACGTAATAAGACCCGACTTTATACCAAAACTGTACTAGAACCGAACTAGAACTGAACTAGAACTGAACTAGAACTGAACTAGAACTGAACTAGAACTAGAACTGAACTAGAACTGAACTAGAACTGAACTAGAACTAGAACTGAACTAGA
>NW_025813308.1:0-1966 GCF_022045245.1 Lucilia cuprina
GTTCTAGTTCTGTTCTAGTTCTGTTCTAGTTCTGTTCTAGTTCTGTTCTAGTTCTGTTCTAGTTCTGTTCTAGTTCTGTTCTAGTTCTGTTCTAGTTCTTATCTAGTTTTGTTTTATTCTTAGTTCTGCTCTTGTTTTGTTCTAGATCTGTAGTTCTGCTCCAGTTTTGTTCTTCAGCCGTCCTTTTTCTTTAGTGTTCCTCTTTAAATCTCTTTCCTTTAATCCAATTTAAACTATAATACACATTTATATTCACAACTCGTTTAAGTTGATCTAGAAAAAAAAAATAAATCTACAGCATTTCATTAAAGCTCGAAAGGAGAAAATATACATTGAATAAAAAACCTGTTGAAGTCAATTTGAATTATAGTTTTAACAAAATTGTTGCCACTTGTATACCAATTGTTATGGTCGATATATGTGTGTGTGTAAATAACACAAAAATTTACGTTTATTACTGTATCATTTTCCTTTTAGCCTTATTGCATATGTTAAAGAGAAAGAAAGGTTTTAGCCAGGGCTTTAGGGATATTTATGTTGGTTAAATAATACGATTTGCTTTTGTATTCAGGCAAACACACATACAACTGTTGTTTTTTTCCTACTGCTGCCATTGTTAGTAAATATATATTTGATTTTTTCCAACATGAAATTTAGCTTTAGACAGAATATAAATGTTGAAAAAAAGGCAGACAACATTAGCATTCTTCTAACGTTATCGTTTAACAATTTAGTTTTTAGGTCTCATTATGGCCATATAATACGAAAATGAAATCTATTTTTTGCCTCCAACAATTGTTATAGTTTTTTTTGGTTTGTAGAGCTAAATACAAATAAGTTAACAAAAATTTACGTTTTACAGCTGCTGGTGGTTTACAAAAAATTTTCTTTTTTTTTGGTTCGTTTTGTTATAGCCTTATTAAGTTGATTTTATTTATGGCAAATTAAGAAACTAAAGTCTAAATTATTTTGACCCTGTTTGGCTGGGCCAACTAACTAACTATAACGTGCTTAATAAAATTTATGAAGTTTATGATACTAGAAACCAAAATGCAGAAGAAAAATTCCACATTTCCTGCTCATACCAACAAATGCGCCATAAAAATTCTACTTTAACTTAGCAGACTTACTGACTGAATGATTGCATTTTTGTCAGTTAATTTTGTGGGAGGTACAAAAAAAATAAAAATACAAAAATAAACAGATAATGATTATAACATTTGGAAAAAGAATAACAAACATAAAAGTAATAATGTTGGGTCATAACTTTTCGAATTATTACCTTTAATTAGTCTGGCTTTTTATTTGCTCTTAAATGTAGTTTTTCTTACTTAATTTCCATCCAGCCTATTCAGCATTGAGGGTCATGATAATAAATTAGAAATGTTGTTGCCATAAACATTCTCAGCACATTTGCTAAATAAATTTGAAGAGGTTTTATATGTTTGTTTATAGAATAAATCATAATTGGCTGTTTGCTAAAGATGCCGAATTATTAAACGTACTTTAAGACACTTATTTTTGTTTTATATCTCAAATCTAATTTGGAATAACTCTAGTAGTTGCAGAAAGTAAATTGATTGTTATAAGAGCTGTTAAATAAAAGCTGTAGCAAAAACTAAATTATTTGTGATATACACACTTCACATATAAACTAAAACAAAACAGCAATCGACAAGTACTAAGACACTTAAAACACAAAACTTTTTTCATGAAAGCATAAACTAAATAAAAACTATCAGAAATTAATTAATTCAATTAGGCAAAATTGAAATAAAACTTTTTTATGCTAAAGATAATCATTCATAATAATTCATTTCAGTTCTAGTTCAGTTCTATTTCAGTTCTAGTTCAATTTTAGTTCAGTTTTAGTTCAGTTCTAGTCCAGTTCTAGTTCAGTTCTAGTTCAGTTCTAGTTCAGTTCTAGTTCAGTTCTAGTTCAGTTCTAGTTCAGTTCTAGTTCAGT
>NW_025813309.1:0-2298 GCF_022045245.1 Lucilia cuprina
TCTAGTTCAGTTCTAGTTCAGTTCTAGTTCAGTTCTAGTTCAGTTCTAGTTCAGTTCTAGTTCAGTTCTAGTTCAATTCTAGTTCAGTTCTAGATCAGTTCTAGTTCAAATCTAGTTCAGTTCTAAATCAGATATTATTCAGTTCTACATTTGCATTTGAATTCATCACCATTTACCAATTAAACCCTATTCTAGATATCTTTTCATTAAAACCAAATATAAATATTTGTACATTGTCGTCTACTTCAAAGTAATTAAAATGTTTTTTCTCTTTTTTTTCTTTCACCCATTTATTTCCTAATAAATCCCTTTTAAAATAGAAGAGTTGTTATAAAAAACTAAAATTAAATACTTTTTAATTAAAATGCAACATTAGACAACTGGCAGCTGGAAAGCTCTACAATATTTAACTAAATATAATTGTCATCATAAAATTCATATGGTGTTGTATCTGCTAGTTGTTGTCTTTGTGGCATGTTATGGTGGTTAATTGTATGGCGTGTCCTCAAAAAGATAGAATAAAACCAAATGGTAAATGAAACCAAACTAATGAAAATTGCCACTATATGTAACAGAATTTGATTGATGAATCAATTTAGCATATAATGATGAAAACATTCAAACATATGTATTTGTAAGCTTCATAAATTTCAATCAAGTGACAATATTGGTTGGCAAGAAGAAAACATAACCACATAAATAAAATTTAATAGATAACCCAGTGATATCTAAAAGTAGCTAAGTTCTTGTTTGGTTTAGTTCTAGTTTTGTTTTAGTTTAGTTCCTGCTTACTTTTGGTTTTTAAGAAAATGTTTTGCTGGGTTATTTTTTTCGAAAAATATAGGTCACTTGTAAAACTTTTCTATTAATGTTTATCATGTTGTTTTTTTTTCTATTTTAATTAAATATTTAAACTAACACTTAAATTAAGTCATAAAAATAAAACTCAATCATTGTATTATAGGGGTTGTTGGTTGGCTTTCAAACGCCAAAAGTCATGATGAATTTCATAAAAAAATTATAGTTTTTAACTAAATTTATAAAAAATATTGAAGACAATTCAATTTAAGTTTTTAACCTAAATAAGAAAATACAAATCATATTAACGGAAGTTTTATGGAAAAAAAAAGATTTATTTAGAATTACAAAAAAAATGATTTCAAACAAAAACCACATTTATAACTTTAATTTTAAAATAAAATTTTAAAAGCAACAGCGAAAGTTTTTTGTAAAAAAAAAACAAAGCAACTAAAACATATGTATTGTTAAACAAACAAATAAAAAAAACAAGATAAAGATAAAACAAAGAATTTCAAAAGAACTTTCAAAATACAATTTGATTTTATTATGGATTTGTTATATCCGTTAAAATAAAATGAAAATAAACAACAACAAGAAAAAAACTTAAAACATTCATATAGGTCAGTGTTTCAAATTTAAAAGATTTTTGTATTTAATAAATCATTTAAATTTTATTTCAATACAATTTTCACTTGAAAACAACTAAATGGCCAAACCTTTTTATCTTAAAAATTTACTACATAGTACATTAAATTTACCATGGTTTTTAACATGTTGCTGTTTGTTTTTTTTATATTAATTTCAATTCCACATAAGTAGAGCAACATATGTCTTTGTTATAAATATTATTTCGAAAAAAAAAAACTAAATGGAGCAAAATAATAATAAAAAAACTTAGACAATTTAATAATTAAAATTATTATTAGTTTATTTACTATAGTAAATGCATTCGGCCATTAATTTGTGAATTGTAATTATTTTTGGCATAACTAGGGTTTTGTTGAAATAAACGATAACAATAACCGTTTTAAATTACTTAATTTTTTTAAATTGCAATTTTACCCTGAACTGAAATTGTTTTTTGTTTTATTAATAAGTAGTTAATTTACTAATATAATACATATGTATTTATGTGTTACAGTTTCAAATATTATAAAAGAGAAATAATTTATATAAATAAAATATTCAGTGCAATTTAAAAATAGTTTAAAAAAAAAAATTATTTTTTTTAAATGTCGAATTAAAATTGTCTTTTTACAGATATTTTTAAATAAAATTGAATTTTTATAAAAAATTATAGCTCCAAATCAGTTCTAAAGTTTTAGTTCAGTTCTATTTCACCTGTAGTTCAGTTGTAGTTGAGTTGTAGTTGAATTGTACTTCAGTTGGAGTTAAGTTCAGTTCTAGTTCAGTTCTAGTTCAGTTCTAGTTCAGTTCTAGTTCAGTTCTAGTTCAGTTCTAGTTCAGTTCTAGTTCAGTTCTAGTTCAGTTCTAGTT
>NW_025813310.1:0-1697 GCF_022045245.1 Lucilia cuprina
CGATCGGTATACTTTAAGGTGGGTATTGGACCAATATTTTTGTATGTTACAAACATCAGCACAAACTTATAATACCCTCCCCACTATAGTGGTGTAGGGTATAAACATTTATTTTTTTAGTGACAATAATTTTGTGTTCTCAAAAAAAAAGCTATCGAAATTAAATTCAGGTCACTATTTCTTCATTTTTCGTATAATAGAACGTACACTTATTTTGCTGCTGTCGATTGAATTTCAAACACGTTTTCTATTTCGAAATAGTTTCTATAGTTTTTGTTATAGTTTTATGCACTCAAAATATTTTATTGCAGTTTCTTGGGTTTTTCATCGAACTAAATGAAAAACCATTGTCGCAGCAATAAATTTATTGTTTTCGTTAAGAATAAAACTTTAAGTGAAAAACAAATAGAGAAAAGAAGAAAAAAACTTGAAAAGAAAGATTTTTTTTGGAAAAGAATAGTTCATTATTTGAGTTGTTGTACTTGTTGGCCAGCATATAATAAATAAAAATCCTGTCCTTAGTTCATTTTCACTTGTATGTTAAAAAAAAATGAGATGAAGAAGGGAGTGAGAAGGACTTCTTGGTCCAGCCTTAAATACAGTTAGTAGTTTATGTGGCTGCTGCTGCCAGTTGCTGCTGTTGGTTGTTGTTGCTATTTGGGTAGTTTATTAAAACAATGACTGTTTTAATGCTGGTTTATGCAACCATGCAGCAGTTCGTTGTCAAAGTGTGTGCTGGAAAGTGTTGCCAACCTTTATGTTGTTTTTGTTTCTTTTTCCTCTAGCAGCCGTTGCCTAGTTGTTGCTACATTTCAAATTGTTTTTCCCAAGATTTGTATTTTTCGATTTTACCGGACTTTTTTCTTCCTTTAGTAATTTTAGCACGTAATCTGCCATTATTATGCGACGACTACAGCTTAAAATGTGTTGTTTTTAGCCTTATCCACAAACAACAGCAGCAACGTTATATAACAGCAAAGAAAACTTTATATTTTATATTTCAAGGGACATTTGTTAGTTATTCATTGGTAAAACTTGGTTTTCTTTGGGGTATGTAGTAGAGTTTGAGCATCATCAGATGAAAAAACAAAAGAAATTATAACAAATTTAGTGTTTTTAATGTGCCAACCAACCAACCAACTCGTAAGAAAAGATGAATCTCTGGCTTGTGTTTGGTGATGCTGTCTGAATGACAATACAACTGCATGCTGCAATTTGCAGATGGCGCATGTTTTTAATTCAATTTCAAATAAAAATAATGTTTATATATAAATTTTGATAAATATTTATTTTGGCACTTTAAACTATACTTTGTCAGGCATATATCTGAGAATGAAACAAAAAGGACAAATTTTATTAATTTTCGACCAGCCATAAATAATGATAAGACAACAATTGTTCTCTTCATAATAAATATAAAAAACGAATGAAAAGAATAATCAAATTTAAACATAAAATGGAAGAGTTTTAAGTTAAACACAACCAGAAGAAAAATCTACATCGAACAAGAATACATATCGAGAAGAAATAGAACAGAACTAGAACAGAACTAGAAGAGAACTAGTACAGAACAAGAACAGAACTAGAAAAGAACCAGAACAGAACTAGAACAGAACTAGAACAGAACTAGAACAGAACTAGAACAGAACTAGAACAAAACTAGAACAGAACTAGAACAGAACTAGAACAGAACTAGA
>NW_025813311.1:0-1843 GCF_022045245.1 Lucilia cuprina
GAACTAGAACAGAACTAGAACAGAACTAGAACAGAACTAGAACAGAACTAGAACAGAACTAGAACAGAACTAGAACAGAACTAGAACAGAACTAGAACAGAACATAACAGAAATGTTACATTCGTAACTAAAGTGGGAATAGAGCTAACCAGGTGATTATATTTAAGTTGAAATCGCAGTTCGGATGCATTGTCTCTTTGTCGATCTGCTGGGATATTACAAGTAGAGCGTAGTTGTGTGTATGTGTGTGCTTTTATGCATGTTATTATATATTTACTTTAATGTATATATTAGATATATACAGCAATTTTTCGAGTACTGTGGTGGCTTCTACTTTATCTATAGCTCTACATATAGATTTTATGTATAATTTTATAAAATATTTATAACGTGATTTGTGCTCGTAAGTGCAAAATTTTTTTTATTATATTTTTTTTCGAATTTCACTTTTTTTGTCGTACCGTAGTAAATTATTTGTTTATTACATTAACGAGTCACGAATCGCCATGAATAATTGATTTTTCCCTGTCATTCAAAAGTGAAAAATATGTTTGTAGTACAATGGAATGGAATAAAGTGCTAGCAAAGGTCTGTGGTTAAAAATGGTGTTAATGGAATGGAAAGCAATGGCTGAGAGCAAATGAAATATTAAATTCCAAAAAAATGCTTTAAAATATTTAAAAAATTTTACTACATAAATATTTAAAAAAATCTTTCTTTACTTTGAATATAACTATTTCAAAGTTTTTATTAAAAAAGCTTAATTATTTCATCATTGAACTTTTACGTATGTTATTGACATCTCATTAAGTGCTGACAAGTAAACATGAAAATGTCAACATAAAAGCTCACTGAAGAATAAAAATCAAGTATTTATTTATAAAATTAAAAACACTTTTGTTGATTTTTATTAAGGTCAAATGAAATTATTTCAAAAAAGTAAAAAAGTCAATATTAAACAGATTTTTCTCATCTTCATCTGAGCTGAAATCTCAATACAATAAATGAAATTAACACACTTCGAACAAAAAAAGAAACGAAAGGTTGAATTTAAACAGTTGGCTTACAAAATAAAAAAAAAATTATATAGCTGAACAAAAAAATGTTAATGAAAAATATTTTACTGAATTTATAAATGAACATCAATATGCTGAATAATGATGAAAAGAATGACAAAATTTCATATAAATATACATATACATACACATGTGTAAACAAATTATATACAAAAAAACCAAAAAACTCCAATGAGCGTTCATTTGTTCATTCATTTTGCTTTTACACAAATATAAATTAATTAATATCACGCATACGTCAGAGCTTCACACAATTTTGTGTACGAGTTTGTAACACTTGCCAATTAATGTCTTCATTATTTACATACATTCAATTGAAAAAAAGGAAAGCAGCAGCAACAACATTAAAACGAAAAAAAATAATATACATAAATAAATGAATAAAAAAGTGCAAATAAGAATTAAATATTAAAATTAAATTACAAGAAAAAAACAAAACATATAAATTAAATTAAAATCGCAAATTCGTGTGAGATATTAAACGGAAATCAATTACAAACATTTGATAGATATTAATGACAAATGTTAACAAATAACCATCATTACAATATTTAATTGAAATTTATATTCCATTCTAGTTCAGTTTTAGTAGATCAGTTCTAGTTTAGTTCTTGTTCAGTTCTAGTTTAGTTGTAGTTCAGTTCTAGTTCTAGTTCTATTTCTAGTTCAGTATAGTTCAGTTCTAGTTCAGTTCTAGTTCAGTTCTAGTTCAGTTCTAGTTCAGTTCTAGTTCAGTTCTAGTTCAGTTCTAGTTCAGTTCTAGTTCA
>NW_025813312.1:0-1901 GCF_022045245.1 Lucilia cuprina
ACTAGACTATAGACTAGACTATAGACTAGACTATAGACTAGACTATAGACTAGATTATAGACTAGATTATAGACTAGACTATAGACTAGACTATAGACTAGACTATAGGCTAGACTATAGACTAGACTATAGAGTAGACTATAGACTAGACTACAGACTAGACTACAGACCAGACTATATATATACATCAGCCAGTACAGTAATATCCATATAAAGTTTCTTTATCTCTCATTTACGACTAGACTATAGACTAGACTAGACTATAGACTAGACTATAGACTAAACTGTAGACTAGACTATAGACTACACTATAGACTAGACTATAGACTAGACTATAGACTACAGACTAGACTATATACTGGACTATAGACTAGAGACTAGACTATAGGCTAGACTACAGACTAGACTATATACTAGACTATAGACTAGACTATAGACTAGACTGTAGTCTAAACTACAGACTAGACTATAGACCAGACTATAGACTAGAATATATACTACATCAGCCAGTACAGTAATCTCCATATAAAGTTTCTTTATCTCTCATTTACGATTTAATGTAAATTTTATTTAAAATTTATCTTATGATAATAACGACAATGAATTTGTTTCTACATCATTTGAGAAAAAAAAAAATAACAGATATTGAACAAACTGCACCTTTTTTGCGTGTTTTGCATCGAGTGTAACAGAATTTTTAACAATTTTATTAAATGTTTATCGATTTATTGACATTACGCTGTCATTAAAAGAGACCTTGAAGGAGAGAAGCAAAAAAAATGTTTTTTATATAAAATAACAATAAAATGATTGGCAATTTTAGTGCAAAAAGAAGAAAATAAATAAAATGAAAAACATTGCAAATAAACGTGCTGCTGCTACTAGCCCAGTTTTGCTGTTATTTTTTTGTTAAAAAGAAAATAATTGTTTGCTTTAGTTATTTCTTTTGCCAAAGTAAAAAAAAAATTGCAAGAAAAAGAAATAAACAACAAAGTATTATATAAACTCAAATTAATTGCTCTATTTTGAGAAAAAGTTTATTTTTTTATAACGTTCCTCCTAAGAAAACTTTTCTTTAGATAAATTTATTTAATAGAAAAGAAAAAAAAAAAAAAAACGAGAAACAGTCATAGTAGGTTATGTGTTTAATTTATTTAATTTTATATATTTTGTTTAAAAAACTTCTTTAATTTTTCTTTGAGAGCATTTTAATTTTTATCGTCTATATAAAACGTATAAAATAATAATAATAATTTAAATGCATCTGTTGCATTTATTTATTCTTCTCTTTTTGTTTCAATTCAATCTCTATTTGCTTCATTGACTTTTACAAACAAACTAAAATTGCTTACGGATGATTTCAAATGTTCACTCATTGCCAATGAGTAAGTGTTATTTATGGTTGGAAATGGTTAAATTTTTAAAAATACTATTTAATTTTTTTTTTTTTTGGAAATATGTTCATTTAATAGTGTGGGAAATTCATTCTTTTTTTTGTAAAATTTTAAATCAAAAACACTACTGCTTTAAATCAATTCTGCTTGATTGGTTAAGTTGAGTGGGAATAAAAAATATCTAAAATATTTTAATGAATTATTTATAGAAATATAAAATATTGATTCAATGCTTTAGGAATAAATTTTAAAAAAGGTTTCTGTAAAATGTAAAATTAGTTTTTACATGAATCAATAAATTTAATTTTAGATTAGAAAATACAGAAAATACGAAAAATATATAATATTGTGTATTACACATAAAAAATGGATTAAATTTGAAAACTGGTAAATAAAGGGTTAGTTCAGTTCTAGTTCAGTTCTAGTTCTAGTTCAGTTCTAGTTCAGTTCTAGTTCAGTTCTAGTTCAGTTCTAGTTCAGTTCTAGTTCAGTTCTAGTTCTAGTTCA
>NW_025813313.1:0-1329 GCF_022045245.1 Lucilia cuprina
CTATAGACTAGACTATAGACTAGACTATAGACTAGACTATAGACTAGACTATAGACTAGACTATAGACTAGACTATAGACTAGACTATAGACCAGACGATAGACTAGATTAGACTATCGACTAGACTATCGACTAGATTATCGGCTAGATTATAGACTAGACTATATTAATCACTACCGCGATTTCGAAACAATTCTGTGTATATTTAAATATTTCAAGATAAATATCATAAAATTCTCTATTCTATTTAAAATGTGTACTTAATACTGCAAAATTATATGAGTATGTGTAATAAAGACTTTTCACAAATAAATATTACTCGTACGTATTGTATCAAATATTGTGAAATTAATAGAAATAACATAAATCGCTTACTATAAAAAAATGCTACATAATTATTGTGTTTTCCATATCAAATATTTAATCAGAAAATACCTAATATAACAAATAAATATTTTTTCCTTTTTTGTCTGATTAAATTGCATTATGATTTCACACGATAAATAAACGAATATATGATTTAATTATAACTGACATATGAAAAAAAGATTCCAAATATGTATGTTATTGTGTAAATAAATACACATGTAAACAATACTCGGTTATGATGACATGAATGTAATTTCTTAAAAAAAAAAACTACAGAAAACCCTTTAGTATAAATATTACAATTATTAAATGAAAACTCTTGCAATCTCATGCAGAATTCCATTGAGAATTTAAGGGATAACTGTAGTCTAGCTGATGCCTTTACTGATGATGATGATGACGACGATTACGTTATGTTATGCTGTATGTTGACAATGACGACTAAAATTGTTGGGAAATTGTTGATAATGTTGAGTGACAACACATACAAATGTTAAGTATACGCCACAAAGGTAATCAAGCATTCAGCAACAATTATAAACAGGCAGAAGTACTTACATAGTTATGTATGTGTAAACGTACAGAAATATAAATGAATTCGAATACATAAATATGTACATACATTTTGATACATGTATGTATGCATGTGTGAGTAAAAATGGCAAATAATGCATGTTGAATGAACGAAATATACAAAAATAAACCACAAATTGTTAATGCTTTATAATGTTGCTCTTGTTGATGTAATTTGGTTTGTAATAGTGTTCGTGATTTTTTTTTGCATATGCATAAAAGATGTACTGAATTACAGTGTGTTGTATAAAATGTGCAATACGATATTACTAACTTAGAAACTAACTAACTAACTAACTAACTAACTAACTAACTAACTAATTAACTAACTAACTAACTAACTAACTTACTAACTAACTAACTAACTAACTAACTAACTAACTAACT
>NW_025813314.1:0-1686 GCF_022045245.1 Lucilia cuprina
CTAGACTATAGACTAGACTATAGACTAGACTATAGACTAGACTATAGACTAGACTATAGACTAGACTATAGACTAGACTATAGACTAGACTATAGACTAGACACTATACTAGACTATAGACTAGACTATAGACTAGACTATAGACTAGACTATAGACTAGACTATAGACTAGACTATAGACTAGACTATATACTAGACTATAGACTACACTATAGGCTAGACTATAGACTAGACTATAGACTACACTATAGGCTAGACTATAGACTAGTCTATATAGTCTATACACTTTCGCTTTCGTTGTTTTTTTTTTTAATTTTTAGAAAGTTTTCAACAATTATTTGACAACTTCCTTTTGATTTATTTAAAAATTCTTTAAAATAATTACAACTTAAACGGATGTTAACAAAACTCCCTGGTTTAAAGAAATAAAACTTTACAACAAATATTAAGTTAAGGTAATTACTTGAAAGTGTTTTGAAACCCTTTATTATTTATTAAAGTGTTAAAATTTAAATAATAATAATTAACAATTTTAAACACGCTTTTAAAAAACTAAGTAGTGTTAAAACAAATGTTAACAAAAGTTTAAAAGAGTTAAAGAGAAATTCAAACGTTTTTACTTAAGTGGTTAGAAAAATATACTTTTTCTATAATATTTTTAATAATGTTAATTAAGAGAAATTATGTTTTATTTAATAGTTAAGACTTCCTCTAAAAGCTTTTTTCAAAAAAAAAAAAATTATTTGGGAAAAACAATGAACTTTATTTATCCGAATTATTTGAACTTGTATAAAGTTCAAGAAAATTCTTTGTGATGTTTATGAAAAAAAAAAAACATTTTGATATAAAACAATTTCATTTTCTTGTCAAAATCTATAAAAAACAAAGATTTTTGCAATAATTCTTTTAAAATATTTGACAGACATGTTTATATTTCAGAAAAAAAACAATAAATTTTCATTAAATATTAAAAATATAATAAATTTTAATATTAAAATAAAAAATGTGCGAAAATTATTTTTTTTGTTTTAATGGCTTTCATTAAGTCCTTTTAAATCTGTAAAAACAAAAGAACTTATTTTTTATAATTACAAATGAAACTTTGTTTTTATATAGAAAACAAATTACTTAAGAAAAGTTTTAAAAATTAGTTTAAATTTATATATCTTTTGTCTCTCATACTTAAAAGCTGATATTGACGTCGGACGCTATAAAAAATAATTTAAGTCTACTTATGTACGATTCTCTAGGCAGCAAAACAGATTTTATTTCTCATAATAAAGGTGTGGGATTTTTTGGGGGTTTGGTAGCCAAACAAACATTCAAAACAAACTTTTTATGACACCAGAGTCCCTTATGAGATTATGAAGGTAATTTGGGGTAAAAAATAAAATTGAACATTAAGCAAAAAACACACAAAAAGGAAAGTCCACAAAGGGAGGGGTAAAGGCAGGCAAAACTGTGAACTAGACTATAGACTAGACAGACAAAACTGTGAACTAGACTATAGACTAGAGAGACAAAACTGTGAACTAGACTATAGACTAGACAGACAAAACTGTGAACTAGACTATAGAGTAGACAGACAAAACTGTGAACTAGACAGACAAAACTGTGAACTAGGCTATAGACTAGACAGACAAAACTGTGAACTAGACTATAGACTAGACAGACAAAACTTTAGAT
>NW_025813315.1:0-1154 GCF_022045245.1 Lucilia cuprina
TTCTGTTCTAGTTCTGTTCTAGTTCTGTTCTAGTTCTGTTCTAGTTCTGTTCTAGTTCTGTTCTAGTTCTGTTCTAGTTCTGTTCTAGTTCTGTTGTAGTTGTGTTCTAGTTCTGTTCTAGTTCTGTTCTAGTTTTGTTCCAGTTCTGTTCTATTTCTGTTTTAGTTCTGTTCTAGTTATGTTCGAGTTCTGTTCTAGTTTTGTTCTACTTGTGTTCCATTATTTTTATGACAAACTGTATATAACAAGTTTGACATTGAATAAAAAGAAATAAGCAAACCAAACATATATAAAATACTCCCACTTAAAAAAACTATACCCAAAAACCATTTTCTGTAACTGCTTATTAGAGAAATAACAAAATATATAAACAAAACAAATTGTACTTAACAACTACATATTGCGCATATGTTGTAGGGTATCAACTATTTGTAACATTGAAAAATGCTAAAAAGTGAAACTTAAAATTCAGATTATTATGGGTATTCCTAATAAAATTATCTGAACTATTGCCTGTTATATATCCTTTGAAATCAATCAGAATATACTTTTTTGAATACAAAGAGTAGGTCACTGAAGATTCGCTATCAATGAAAATTTTTCTATCTTCTGTCTGTATGTATGTCGTACATAAATATTTTTCATTTTCTTGTTCTTTATCATTTAATAGCCAACACCCATGTCCAAATAGTTGGCAGCTAAAAGACACTTAAAACAAAAGCCCACTTAAAAATAATTTTCAAAGCGAGAACAATTTTATTTTTACAAGAAATTACAACATTAAATTGAAAAGGAAATAGCCTTAAAATGTGAAGTCTTATTAGACACATTTTTTAAAATGTTTTCTACATTCAAGTTATTTTTCATTATGTAATGAGTTTCTCTTTAAATGGAAGTTGAAATTGTTTTGAAAGATATAAGTATGTAGGAAAATATTTAAGAACAAACTTATTCTTTAATGAGAATATTGACTTTTACACCTCAGTTCTAGTTCAGTTCTAGTTCAGTTCTAGTTCTAGTTCTAGTTCAAGTTCTAGTTCAAGTTCTAGGTGAGTTCTAGTTCAGTTCTAGTTCAGTTCTAGTTCAGTTCTAGTTCAGTTCTAGTTCAGTTCTAGTTCAGTTCTAGTTCAGTTCTAGTTCAGTTCTAGTTCAGT
>NW_025813316.1:0-1041 GCF_022045245.1 Lucilia cuprina
TGAACTAGAACTGAACTAGAACTGAACTAGAACTGAACTAGAACTGAACTAGAACTGAACTAGAACTGAACTAGAACTGAACTAGAACTGAACTAAAACTGAATTTGATTTGGATTTGCACCGAACTAGAACTGAACCGAAACTGAACTAGTGCCTTAGTTCTTATGTGTTGCAACCGTCAGCAGAGACTCACAATACCACTTTGCCCTACCAATTATTACAATGCTGTAAGTCATGCAAAATTTTATCGATTTTCTAGACTTACGATATCAACTTTTATATAAACACAATATAACAGCTTTTAAAGGTCATCTCAACGGCCGTTCCTGCGCAGCAATTTTTCATTGTCATATTTTTCAAATTAAATGCTCTAATGAAAAATTCTAACGACTTGCAAAATAAAAACATTCACACCCATTAAAGAACACTTGTATTTATTTTGCACACTAAAAAAATTAAAAAAACACTTGAAGTGTGCAATTATTTGCATTAAATTTACACTTCAATAAAATTGTCCTTTACTTGAGTTGGTTTTGTAAATGTCAGACACGAAGTAGCGAAAAAGTAACATTATTTAAATAATATTTATTTATATGTTTTAAAAAAATTTAACGTATTTTTAATAATAATGGTCTCATAACACAAACAATTAAATCACTCGGGCACTTGTAGTCGTAACGTTTAGTGCAATTAGTTAACAATGTTTACACCAAGTGCTGATAACCAAACGCAATTTATGGTTAATTTAAAATAAAAACGATGTATGTGTAAAAGGGAAAAAATTAATTAATTTAATTGAAAACTTAATTGTTATTGGTTGTTAGTGTGAGTATATCGAGTAGCCACCTACGTTTGTTTGTACTAGAAAACATATAATTTTAACATATTTAGAAAAAACTTTGGTGTTTTTCTTTTTTAGCTACTACGTACTGCAAACAGAACTAGAACTAAACTAGAACTGAACTAGAACTGAACTAGAACTGAACTAGAACTGAACTAGAACTGAACTAGAACTGAACTAGAACTGAACTAGAACTGAAC
>NW_025813317.1:0-1174 GCF_022045245.1 Lucilia cuprina
AGACTAGACTATAGACTAGACTATAGACTAGACTATAGACTAGACTATAGACTATAGACTAGACTATAGACTAGACTATAGACTAGACTATAGACTAGACTATAGAGTGACTAAAGACTGGACTAGACTATAGAGTGACTATAGACTGGACTATAGACTAGTCCATAGACTTTAAAGAATTTTCTACTAATACGTTGTTGCCAGTTAGTAGGAATTTTGCAAATATTTCTAAAACAAAACAAAAACAACCTACAAAAACTCACATTTAATTTGATTCATTATCTATAATTAAGCAATTTTCACAATTGTCGTCATCAGAGCAAAAAAAAAAGAAAAACAAGAAAATATGCATTCTAAATCACACAACATTTACACAAAAAATATTCAATTATCACAATATCGATAGAAATTACGCAAACCGACAAAACAATATTCAATTAAACCTATAATATCCTATCAAGCTGACAACAGTTTTGAAAAAAATGACGGTATATTAAAGAAAATTTGCAATATAATAATAAAATTAATATTCAATTAATAATGTTTCATTATTGTCATAAAGGAATTTTTATTAAAGTAATTCTATTTTTTTTACTATTAGTTACGATTGCTTATCAGACAAAATCCTTTACACATATATTTTTTTATTATTATTTTAGAAAACTTATACTAAGTTGACAATAAAACATTTTATATATCACAAATATTCTCTGTATACAAATGTAATCTTATCTATATTGCAAAATGTTTTAATATCTGTTATAATAATGTCTTAATCTTGGTAGATAAGAAAATTAGTTACTTTTAAATAAAAAAGTTCTGTTTATATTAACTGCAATATGATGAAATTTATTATATTTGTTTTATTATTATTTTTTATTTTGTATAAAGAAATTTGGCTTATCAAAAATATTTACAGACTTTGAAATATATTAGTTAAGTAATCTTTATGATGATTTAAGAAATGTCGGTCAAAAAAGAAAAACAAATCTAAGAAAAGTTTCATACAAAAGTTTCATATTTGAAAAAATCACAGTGCAAATTTTACACATAACTAGAAAAAAGGTACTAGACTATAGACTAGACTATAGACTAGACTATAGACTAAACTATAGACTAGACTATAGACTAGACTATAGACTAAACTATAGACTAGACTATAGACTAGACTATA
>NW_025813318.1:0-1093 GCF_022045245.1 Lucilia cuprina
GTGAATATTTGAAGCTATTTATACAATATTCCGGGGGGTACATTTGTATGGGGGCTATGTGAAATCGTTGACCGATTTTGCCCATTTTCAATACCAAACATTTCTGATAATATATTTTGGGAAAATTTCATCTCAATGTCTCTTATTTTGTGGACGCTATCGTGCCAACAACAGACAGACGGACGGACATGGCTAGATCGCCTTGGAATCTTACGAGGTCCCAGAATATATATACTTTATGGGGTCTTAGAGCAATATTTCGATGTGTTTCACACGGAATGACAAAATCAATATACCCCCCATCTTTTTTGATGGTGGGTATAAAAAATCTAAACAAAACGAAAGATGAAGAAAGAAAAACTATTGCAATATGTTGTAAACTATTGTATGTGAATTGTATCTTAAGTGCCGCACAAAAGTCAATGAATTGATGTCAGCAAAAAAAAAAAAGACTAACAAAAAGGACTAAATAAAATGAAAAACTTTAATTAACTGCAGACTTAAACTTAAAACTTTTTAACTGGTAACAACTTTTCGAAAACTAAAATCAAAAATAACTATAGTTTCTCTTTCGCAAGAATTTAGCAATAAATTTCTTTTGCAAACAAAAACATTTTGGAGTCTACGGGAAATTGCTGCGTCGAACACAATCAGTATTCGCATAGAGTCCACATTATATTACTGCGGGAAAAAGCCACTTAAGGAATTTACAAATAGTAAAAGTGCTCCACACAAATGCTAGACATTCTTGTGGATTTTTCAGTAAACAATATAAGCAGTTTAAAAAGGTGGCATATTAGGTAACCTCAATACAACCACAAGAGTAAGCCGGCTTATATAATACACACAATCTAACATAAATTCATATATCCATGCATATATAAGTATTTTTGCTTGTTCGTTTGTTAAAAAAAAACAATAATGTGTTCGCACGTTTTAAGTTGCGCAAATGTATAAGGGTGATTCTAGTTCTGTTTTAGTTCAGTTATAGTCCAGTTCTAGTTCTGTTCTAGTTCAGTTCTAGTTCAGTTCTAGTTCAGTTCTAGTTCAGTTCTAGTTCTGTTCTAGTTCTGTTCTAGTTAAGTTCTAGTTC
>NW_025813319.1:0-1334 GCF_022045245.1 Lucilia cuprina
AACTGAACTAGAACTGAACTAGAACTGAACTAGAACTGAACTAGAACTGAACTAGAACTGAACTTGAACTGAACTAGAACTGAACTAGAACTGAATTAGAACTGAACTTAAACTGAACTAGAACTGAACTAGAACTGAACTAGAACTGAGCTAGAACTGAACTAGAATTGAACTAGAACTTAACTAGAACTGAACTAGAACTTAACTAGAACTGAACTAGAACTGAACTAGAACTAGAACTGAACTAGAACTGAACAAGAACTAGAACTGAACTAGAACTGAACTAAAACTGAACTAGAACTGAACTAGAACTGAACTAGAACTGAACTAGAACTAGAACTGAACTAGAAGTGCACTAGAACTAGAACAGAACTAGAATTGAACTATACGAGTAGATTAGCTCTTTCTGATTTCGTTCGCTTTTAAATCTTTTAAATACATAAAATTCGTAAAAGAATTTAAATATATCTTGTCAAATTCTGTATGAAAACGTACTTAAATTAATTTCTTAACTCTTTTCGTCGCACCCTTTACATTTTGTTTTGCCTATACTACTGCTACAAAAATTCAAAAATAATTTATGGTTTTTTACGAATATGAGATATACCCAAATATAACCTGAAGTTTGTAGGCCTAAATACTAATTATAACATAATTTTGAAATAAAAAACATAAAAAACAATACATAGATGCAAATATAATAAATAAACATAATAATTAATGTTAATGCCCTTTACTTATTAATTAATAACAGTCTTAATATTAATGCAGTAAATATACAAGATTTTTATCATAAATTAATATTTATTATAATATCGAGGCAGATTACATTGAGCCAGAGAGTCAGGTTTCAGCCATAAAATATCGAAATAAAGAAGTAAAATTATAAATTAAAAGCATAAAATCAAATTAAATACTTAAAATGTACCTAATTGGTAAGATGGTCATAAAAAACAATTAGTGTTAATAAAATGTTAGAGGCTAAAAAAAATAACTCTTTTCATAACATTAGGGTTAGAAATAAATATCTATGTGCTAATTAATATAGTCTAGAAGATAAGTTTAAAGAGAGCCCCGACGTTAAATCGGGTCAATGCTTAGCTATGTATGGATTTATTCTCAAAGATTAGTTCGAAAAATATTTTAACTATTAACTTCTTCCATTATAGCCTAAAGGCGTTGTGAATAATATATTCAAAGATGATTAGAACTACAACTATACTAAAAACTGAACTAGAACTGAAGTAGAACTGAACTAGAATTGAACTAGAACTGAACTAGAACTGAACTAGAACTGAACTAGAACTGAACTAGAACTGAACTAGAACTGAACT
>NW_025813320.1:0-2401 GCF_022045245.1 Lucilia cuprina
CAGTAGAAAGTGATTTAGTGTCTGAAAAAGAACCCTTACAATATTAAACATTCTTAAATTCTAAGCAAAAAAATTTGTAGTTTTCTGCTCATATATTCATTCATTTAGACCCTGTTAGGCCTTTATACAGACAAACAAAGAAAAAACAATTAAAAAAGAATTTGTCATAAGGTCAAATGTTAGAATTTGTTGTTGTAAAGGACAATGTATGTATAAATGTATGTGTGTATATATGTAGAAAAGCTTATGGAAGGAAGCATTAAGTCTAATGCATGGTTGATTTTAAATTGCATTGGTTGGTTGTAACGAGTATTAAGTAAATGAATCTCCAGAGAATGAATGCTTTCAGGCATTATGTTTTACAGAAAAAAACTAAATTATAAACTGACCTTGAATGAGATTTATATGAAAAAATTAAATTTAAATGTAGATAATAAATTATCTACTGAGAATTATTAAAAAATAAATAATGTTGTTCAATTTTTTTTTAAGAAAAATATATATTTTTTTATTCGTATTAACAACTAATGATCCAAAGGGTTATAAAAATGGAATAAATGATTTTAAATACCTAAAAATAACTAAACAAAAAACGGCAATCATATTCAGGCATTAGTTTGCATTTGAAATTAAAACGCAAACTAGGAACTTAGGCTGACTTAGTCATGTCATCGGAGGACTCTTTGGGTTCTTCGTTGACGGGAGCTGGAGCAACAGTGGTGGAGGCGTTAGTAGCGTCTTCTTGTTGTTGTTGGTTGGCGGGTTCTTCTTGTTGTTTTTCAGGTACAGCAGAACGGGCTTCAACAACTTCGGAGTCGTTGTCGTGAGCTTGTTGGGGATGGTTCAATTGGTTTTGGGGAACTTCGTATTGTGGGTAGGGAGGGAAACGTTGTTGTTGTTGTTGCTGTTGGAAGTATTGTTGTTGCTGTTCAATCAATTTCTGTTGTTGTTGAAGGACTTCTTGCTGTTGAGCGGCGAATTGTTGTTGTTGTTGGGCAAGTAATTGTTGTTGATCTTCAAAATGTTGTTGTTGTTCTTGGAAGTATTGCTGTTGTTCTTCTTCTTCAGTTTGTGGCTGTTGTTGCTCCATTTGGGGTTGTTCTTCCATTTGTTGTTGTTCCTCCATTTGGGATTGTTCTTGTGGCACTTGTTCTTGCTGTTGTTGTTGCTCTTGTTCTTGCTGTTGTTGTTGTTCGGGGTATTCTACAGGGGTGGGTTCATTTTCTGGCTGTTGAGGAGCAGCGAATTGTTGAGGTTCTTGTTCTTGAGCTTGAACTTCAGTAACATCTTGTTGTACTTCTTGTGGTTGTTGCGATTGATGTTGTTGTTCTTGCACAGCTACGGCGGGAGAACTGAAATAGGAATGAATTTGTTGAACAGGAGCAGAAGCCAAGAATGAAGAACGAGCAAATGGAACAGTCGAGAATGATTTTAAAACGGGAGCAGTTTGAACAACAGGGACAGCAGCATATGATTTGAAGACAGGGGCAGCATGGACTACGGGAGCAGCAGTGTAGGTCTTCACAACAGGGGTGGCTTGAACAACGGGAGCAGCAGCGTAGGTCTTCACAACTGGGGCGGCTTGAACAACTGGAGCAGCAGCAGCGAAAGTCTTAACAACAGGAGCAGCAGCATAGGTTTTTACAACGGGAGCGGCTTGAACAACAGGAGCAGCAGCAAAAGTCTTAACAACAGGGGCAGCATGTACTACAGGAGTAGCAGCATAAGCTTTTACAACGGGGGCGGCTTGAACAACGGGAGCAGCAGCGAAGGTCTTAACAACAGGGGCGGCGTGTACAACAGGAGCAGCAGCATAGGTTTTCACTACAGGGGCAGCATGAACAACGGGAGCAGCATGTACTACAGGAGCGGCAGCAACGACGGGATCACGTTGAACAACAGCATTGAAACCATTGACATCATCAGCAGTATAGGTAACGGTACGCTTATAACCATCAGCATCGAGTACACTGTATGAGCCAGCAACATTGCCACCATCACGAGCTTCAACTTGATTCTTGATATCACCAGTCACAGAGTCGTGTACGCCATAGGAGAATTGGTATTGAGGATGAGGATCGATTTCTTCGGCCTTAACAACGGGCACAGCATATGACTTAACAACGGGAGCAGCAGCAACTATGGGAGCTGACTTAACGTAGGCAGTGGGAGCAGCAGCAGCATAGGTTCTGACAAAGGGATTGTAGGCATAGGTGGTAACGCCAGCCATGCAGGAACCGGACAAGGCTAATAAGCCAACAAAGGTAATGAACTGTAAAAGGAGAAAAGGAGGAGGAAATTAAATAAAAAATTTTTGGGTGATAGAAACTTTTGTTGTGAATAAAGCTTTTTAGTGGAAAAGCCTTAGCTTTGTGGAATGTTTTAGATGTGAAGAAAGCTT
>NW_025813321.1:0-1770 GCF_022045245.1 Lucilia cuprina
TCTGTTCTAGTTCTGTTCTAGTTCTGTTCTAGTTCTGTTCTAGTTCTGTTCTAGTTCTGTTCTAGTTCTGTTCTAGTTCTGTTCTAGTTCTGCTCTAGTTCTGTTATAGTTCTGTGCTAGTTCTGTTCTAGTTCTGTTCTAGTTCATTTGAACAATATTTAAATATTTTAATTAAATATTTAAAATAATTTAATGTCAATCATACATATGCATATATAAATTTACATAGTTCAGTTCTAGTTCAATTCAGTTCTTTTTTATTTGAGTTTTTGATGAAATAGTTTACGTATGATTAATATTTTATTAAAAATAATTCAATATCAATCATACGTATGGACGTTTGGAATGTTCAGTTTCAGTACAATTTTTGCTCAAAGAGTATGCGTATAATTAATATTTAATTAAAAATTATTCAATATCAAACATACGTATATATGTTAGAATTTACATATTATTGCAAATAATAACTACAAAAACAATCAAAGTTCCAATTTATTACAACTAATTAAAAGTCAACAAACTTTTAAATATTTCACCTTCAATAATTTGCTTTTGACAAGGTAAAATGCATTAATTTTCTTCACATAAAATTTAGGTCACTAACATGTATTTACAAATGACCAAACATTTTAAAAACCAACAAAAAAACTAAATCTAATAAATCCATTATTAATTAATATTCGTTTGATTGTCATGTTGTGTCAAATATATAAACCATTAACTATTAAACAAATGTAAAGAAAAAAAAAACAATTTTCATAGACACAAATACGAGTAAGTAAACAAATAATTACAAACTAAGTAATATTGACAAATACATACACACAGACATATGGAGAAAAACTCATACTAGAAAAATTAAGGAAAACAGGACACACAAGGCGTTACTAAATATATAAAATGAGGACACAATTTTAGTAGTCAATAAAATTTACAACAATGAATACATAAATTTCAATTATCTAGCGATAACGGTGGAAAATAAATATAATAATTTATAAAATAAAACACAAAACGAAACATAAATTTAATTTAACACACAAAAATAAAACAAGTTAATTATAACACAAAACAAAAGAAATGAATATGAATTCATATTTTTCACGTTTTATAAAAAAATTACCATTTTTCAGTGAAGTAAGGTAAAGAAAGAAACTCTGTTTTTATTTTAATTAATAATAAAAATAAAACTATGTACTTTGTGTAATTGCCAATTTATTTAATGACCTTTTAAAATATTATTATTATCCATATAGAAAAATTTTCTGTTTTCAAAAATAAAGAACTCATTGTATGCCAATTTGCAATTATTTTTAAAACAAATACTTTTTGTTTGTTTAACTTGTTTCCACTAGTAGTTTAATAATTGCTAAAAGAAAACAACTAACTCATCGTTAGCATAAACAATGTGTTAAATAAACCTTGAACTTTTATTTATTACGCACGTAAAAAAAGAAAACAAATCAAGAGACAACAACAATTGCAGTTTATTTTTCAAAAATAAAAATTGCATGCATATAAATAAACTTATTCGTACACAAGTGTAAAAATTTTCAACCACTCCTAAAAATATGCAACAAATTTTATTATTTATAAATGTTGATGTATTGTGCTTTAAAAATGAAAAGAACTTTTCCAAAAACTCGTATTATATACTATAATTGACAAGACTATGACTAGACTATGACTAGACTATGACTAGACTATGACTAGACTATGACTAGACTATGACTAGACTATGACTAGACTATGACTAGACTATGACTAGAC
>NW_025813322.1:0-1330 GCF_022045245.1 Lucilia cuprina
AATATGGCAACGCTCTTTTGAATATTTACACAAATAATAAACTTCAAACATCTCCTTTCTTGTCAACAAATTCATATTGAAACAACCTTCTATATTTTTAAATCATGTATATTAATATGTTTGTAAATAAATGTCACAATTGAAAAAATATGACATATAAGGAAAAAAAGTACACCTATGAAATACTTTTACTTGGAATTTAAAAAAAAAATATTTTTTTTGGCAAAACATTTAAGAAAAAATTAAACATAGATATGTATGCATATGTAAAAATAATAATATTTACCAATGGTGCGTATAATTAATGTTATAACAGTTATTACTTTGAAATACATATATATGTATATAAAGCAAACTGCCCTTTTATAAATAATGTACTAAATAATTTCGGAGTTTTTACTATAATAATTTTTTTGAAAAAAAGTTGCAATTGCATATAATATGATTTCTATTTTTTTGTTACTTGTAGGTACTTATGAACTTAAATACATACATATGTATTTATGTTTGTATTTTGCATGTTCTAATGCCGTGAAGTTCCTATTTAACTCGAGTTATTAATTTTGTTTCGTATTATTTATTTTTTCCTGTTCAGTGAACATTAACATTATAAAAATACATATTTACAATAAGAAGGGAAATACACAAAGGGAAAATAAGTAAAATTAAAAAAAAACAAGACTCCATACATATGTATATAAATATATACATATATATATACACATACATAAATATATATGCATGTATGCACGTAAGAGTATATCGATATATAAAAACAATTATAATACATCCATCTACTTGCATATTAAGTGAAAAACAAAACTGATATACTATAAAAGACAACTAACAACAAACAACTGTCATCAGCTGGCTCAGCTTATAAAAAACATGACAGCAAAAAAAAAAACTATAAACACGTCAATAAAAAGAATATTAAGATAGTTCAACTACTGAAATAACTAACGGATAAATGTAACTATTTTACCCAATATTTGCAATTATGCCTGTTTATGTAAAAGATATTAACTAAAGTTGTTACTGTGTAAATATCTATTTAAATATATTCATGACTAGTACATAGCGACTCAGTAAGTTTTATAAATAACTAAACAATAACCTTGCTCACTTGATGGTCTGTCAATATTTATAGCTTATTTTAGTTTATTTTTACTTTTTTTTGTTCTATATTCTTGTTACTTTTCTATTTGTTCTTTTCATCGTTATTTTAAACAAGTAGGAAAGTATAGTCGGGCATGGCCGACCATATGATACCCTACACCATGAGTATATTTTTACAATTTTTACTTTTATAAAATTTTTATTTTTTGTA
>NW_025813323.1:0-1664 GCF_022045245.1 Lucilia cuprina
AAAAAAAAAAAAAAAAAAAACAACGTAAGAATTAACATTTAAACGAATAGAATTTATGAGTAAGAGAGTATATAAGCGTTCTTATGTATTCGTATGTGTATCCTTACATGAGTGTCAAGTTGTGTGGGTGAGAGATAATGTAAATTAATATGAGGTTGGTAAAAGTGTTGCTGAATTGCGTGAGATAGCTAGGCCAGGCAGTATTAGACAAATTAAGTGTATCCTTTTTATATATTTTGTACAAGATTATGTTGTTATGTACAACGAAAGTCAGTGTCAATAAGCACAGAAGAAACATTAGCAGTTGTAGTTATGTTTTAGCTTTTCAGAATAATTATGGAAAACTTCAGGGTCGTTTTTTTATTCGAATTTTGTTATTTACTCTTATAGTTCTTTTACCTGATTTAAAAATAATTATAGAAAAATGGGTTGGCTGACTTTCACTAAATTGTGTTCTTTAAAGCTGAATAAAGTCAAAGTAAATCTCCAGCATTTAACAATTTTCTCAGAAAATAATTTCAAATAGTAAATATATACAGTAAAATTCTTTGAAATTTAATAAAATCTAGAGAAAACTTAAAAGTTGACTTCTGACTTTTGATGTTAATAAAACGAAAAATTTTGTGAAAAAAATTGTTTTATAAACAAAATAATTTCTAGTATTTCTAAATATATTTTCAAAAGAATGAACTGACTTTTATTGAAGATTACTGAGAAATTAGATTTAATGTAAAGGCTAATTTACTGCTCTTTACCTTAAGAAAATTTCAAACAAATTTTTCCAAAAAGAAATTTCTATTTTAAAACTTTGGTTCAATTTACTTCAAACTTATAATACCACAAATGAATAGGAAAGTAATTTGAGAAGTTTTCACTTATATTTTACAAATTAAATACAAAATATAATCTGATGAGATAATTTTGCAACCTCCTAAAAGTATGAAATATATAGTTTTACATGTAGCTAAATTTTTACATAAATATGAGTAATAATAAAACTATTCTAAGATTACTCACGAATAATATTTGTTTTCAATTTCTTTAAAGTTTTTGTAATAGAAACTTTAACTGTAAAACTAGACATGAGTATCATTTTGATTTTAAGAATAAGGCTTGTCTGAGTATTTTCGAAAAGTCCATGCTGAAACTTTTTACTTCTTTCAAACTTTTAACACTTATCGTCCATTTTAATGAAACGAAATAATTAAACCAAGCAGCAACACCTTCAACCTTTTTTTACTCAATTTTATAAATTTCAGTAATTTATCTATTGTACCTCTAACTTTTTACCCTGCCCAACTCCATAAAAAACCTAAAATTAATGCCCTTTTTAAAGAACCTTTTGAATACTTTTTTACTTCATAATGACATACATTGTTTCTACACATATATGTGTGTGTATATTGTAGTCATAGGTTACAAGTCTGTCTGCATATACATATATATGTATTTGTATAAAGTATATGTTTGTATTTTTGTTGCTACCATTCTGATTCATGTTGATTTTACATGTTATCATCAACGTCATTGTCATTTTTTGTCTCTACTCGTTTTTATTGTTGTTGTTATTGTTATTTGTGTCCTTTTATGTTAATATGCAAGTGTTTGAGTGGGTGTGCATGTATGTATGTGTCAACATTGTTGAATATATATTTACAACAAAA
>NW_025813324.1:0-2679 GCF_022045245.1 Lucilia cuprina
CTAGTCTATAGTCTAGTCTATAGTCTAGTCTATAGTCTAGTCTTTAGTCTAGTCTATAGTCTAGTCTATAGTCTAGTCTATAATCTAGTCTATAGTCTAGTCTATAGTGTAGTCTATAGTCTAGTCTATAGTCTAGTCTAGATAAGAGATAGTTTATTGCCATTTGATTGGCATGCTTTTCCTTGGTTACACCCCCAAATTTTTATAACAGATTTTATTAAAGTAAAATCATGCTACAGTTTGCACATTCTTAAGCTTCCTTATGATATATTCTACTCTCATATGCTTTTCACTTTCCGCTACACACTTTTCAAACTAATGATTCAATATTTACATAAGTTTTTCATATTTTCCATTAAATTTATTTAAACACTTTCATTCCTTCTTTCTTCATCAGTATGCGTGTAAGTGCGACTGTATATTTTGCATACTCTTAATTTTCCTTAAACGTATGCTAGCAATTTTATAACTATTTTTTCAAAGTTTTATTAAGGCTTTGGAAAATGTTAAAACTTTAACTATTTCTAGTGTTATCCCCTTACAGCTTTTTAATAGTTATTGGCAATTTTTTTAATCATATTTTTGATAGGGAGTAGTTTTCTAGAGGGTGCTTTATTATTTGTAGATACTCTAGCAAAAATAAATATTTTTTTTTGCTTGCTTTTTGATAGCATTAAAGTGGCTGAAACTCCATGAATTACCAATCAAAACTTTGGCTATTTAAAAATCATGTTAAAAATAACATAAATCTAGCTGAAAAAAAAAAAGAATTCATAGCCAAACAACTTTTGGCTAAAATGTTTGATTTTCTGCATCATTGCTAAAGGAAATTTTTAATAAATTTGTGATGTAGAAAAAAACTAAAGACTTTTTTAAATGCTGGTTTAATATCAAAACCAAGAAAATTTCAAATAGAAAATTAAAACCATTAAAGTTTTACTTAATATTTGACAAGTGATAATTTCTTAACAAAACATATCCTTATTATTAAGTCAATAAACTTTGTCAAATATTTACAACACATAGTAAATTTGTGCTTTAATAATTTACTAGGTTATTTGTTATAAACCCTTAAACTATACTTTAATATTTCATTATACCTAAACACCCAAAAATATGCAAATATTTTGTTATATTTATTATTGATTTGTTAAATATATTCCAAAAATATTCCTTAGGGAATTCTTACACAAACATACACATACTAATACATATTTGTATATCCACAATTAAGCAAATGCATTCTGATTAAATCTTATACAGTAAATCAAATATTTTAATTTATCAAATTTTGTAATGTATACTTTAAGGAGGACTTATTAATATTTCATTTAAATGTCTAAATTTGATTAACAAACAATAAAGCTTTCACATTTTTGGCAAAATTATTGGTAAAACTACTTACTAAATCAAATGCTTCCAATTTAAAATATTTCCTATTGAAATCATAGCATACTTTTGGGATATCTCAGAAATGTATAATTTAAATTTTATTATTGGTATGTTTTTCGTTTTTGGGGAGGGGCAAAAAAACACATTTTAGTTAAAATTTCATTATGGTAATTTTGTTCAATTATTGATTTTATATAAATCAAATAAAATTTACAACAATAAGGCAAACATATCAACACACACACATTGTCCCTTATACATTATGTATTCATGTATGAAGGCTTACCAAAACTACTTAACTCTTTTTCTTCATCTCATTCCGGTCTCTCTTATTACCTCTAACTTCCTAACTACAAAACATTTTAATGCCAAACTGCAAACGTTGGAAAAAAACAAGAAAAAACATAAAATAGGAAAATTCTCTCATTATCCAAAAGTGTAAGCAAATATGCATTCTTGAAAGCAAAGTAAACACCCCCTTGCCAGCCTGACTGGCTACCCGGTTGCTTACTTTCCTGCAGCAGCAGATTTCTGTATATAAAATTTATATCTGTGGTTTATTCATTACGTTTAAGCCTGCACACACACACACACACACACCAACCCAACAAATGCCACAATAACAACTAGGCAAACTGCTATAACGTACAAAAACTACAACTACAATTACTAGTTTTAATACATTGAATTTGGCCACAAGTATGTACATATGTAGTATAGAAAATAAATAGCATAAAATGTTAAAACCACTGACACAAGCAATTCCCAAATGCTAAGTACACAAAGAATTGGGAAGTATTTTAAGTTGGCCGCCTGCAATAATAGTTTGAGTTGTTTCTTTCTTTTGCTGCTGCATTTTTTCTAAACCATTTATGTTTTTTTATTTGTTTATTCTTAGTTTTGTTAACAGGCCTATAAAATAAGGAAATACTATTGAGATGAACGCATTCTACAATTACACAAAATACCACAAAAAATTAAAAACCCCATAGCAGCAAATAATAAAAAGAGCTAAGCATTGATAGCCAGAGAATGCAGGGAAAACAATGGTTCGGTTGCATGAAAATTAGATAAATACCTTAATAGTACACTAATATAGTTAATAGTTTTGTTTAGTTTATGGTCTGGAATATGGTATAGTCTAGCCTGTAGTCTATTCTATAGTCTTTTCTATAGTCTAGTCTATAGTCTAGTTTATAGTCGAGTCTATAGTCTAGTCTATAGTCTAGTCTATAGTCTAGTCTATAGTCTAGTCTATAGTCTAGTCTATAGTCTAGTCTATAGTCT
>NW_025813325.1:0-1887 GCF_022045245.1 Lucilia cuprina
GTTCAGTTCTAGTTCAGTTCTAGTTCAGTTCTAGTTCAGTTCTAGTTCAGTTCTAGTTCAGTTCTAGTTCAGTTCTAGTTCAGTTCAAGTTCAGTGCTAGTTTAGTTCGAGTTTAGTTCTAGTTCAGTTCTTGCTTATTTCTGTAAAAAGTTTTCTACAAAAACGAATGAGGGAAGTTTATCTCTAAATCGTGCTCGCTATATGTTTGTTACAAACTAAATAACAAACTTATGTATAAGTTAAAAATCCTTTATATAGAGGATTATACATTTATAGTGTAATAGAAATCTAGAGCTTAAAATAAAGCTCTTAAATTAAAAAAGTTAAAAATATATATATTCGTAGTGATTTTGTTTTGTATTTAAAAAGTAAAGCAAAGATTGGCGAGAAAATTTGTATCTTACATTGCACATCGCATTATTGAAATCTACATTGAAAGACCCGCAATAAATTTGATAAAAAAGAAATAATATGGCATTAACAAACATACAAACTAAAGTTACATAGTCGATATTCTAGAATTTTTTTTTCTTACAAAAGTCCACTATCAAGACACTACTTCAAGTGAATACAAATTTATAAAGAAAAACAAATAGAAATCTTAAGATAGAAAATAAAATTAAAAGAAAAATATTGTGAAAAAAAAATGAACAAACAGCTTCGGTTAATGATAAAGTCATCATCATCATACATATAAAGTAGATTTTTCATCATCATCACCGCAAAACATCTTCAACAACAGACAGCAATCCTTATCATCATCTGATGTTTGAAGTACAAACTTGAAACATTTAGTGGTTTGTTTCAGTCTTTTTTGTTTATAAAAACAACGTTTATAAATTTTTAATTTTTCAAGGATATGTTTCTTGTCAATTTTCTTTGCATTTTTTTCACTCAATGCAATAAAGTTTTCTTAAGTTAAATAAAGAAAGAAAAAAAATTAAGAACATAGCACAAGAAAATCAAAAAATCATTAAAGGAATTTGAACATGTTCAGTCAAAAAGTTTTAGCAAATTAATATTGTAAAGATTTTAAAACACATTGATAAGGAAATTGAAACATATATGTATATGCTATTTCATTATATGTACACACATTCATATAAACATTTATAGTGTAAATAAACACATAAAATGTGTTTGTTTGTAGGAGAATTTAGCGGATGTGTTAGATAATAAGTGGGCAAAACTGGGTGTTATGTTTCGTCATTGTTTCGCTAATATTTATTATTTAAACGTTTTCGCTATAGTGAATGGTATAACATTGTATAAAGATTTTAATAAATATTCTTTAAAAGTTAAGTTTTGAGTATGATTATTATTTAACTTTAATATGAAACAAATATTACTCATACGCATTGATACTCTATTGCTGTATCAAAAAGTCACCTCAGAAACAGTTTAAACTTTAAAATACAATAACTCCCGATTTTCACCCAATTTTTCAAAATGGAGTATGTCACTAGATTCTACGAACGAAAATTAAGTTAGTTAGTTAGATTGTTAGTTATTTAGTTCGTTAGTGGGTTAGTTAGTTTGTAAGTTAGTTAGTTCGTTAGTGGGTTAGTTAGTTAGTAAGTTAGTTAGTTCATTGCTTAGTTAGTTAGTTACTTAATTAGTTAGCTAGTTATCTAGTTTGTTTGTGTGTTTGTTTGGTTCTTTGTTTGAAATCTATGTAGGAACCCTAACCGCTTACCTACCGGAGGCTACGACATATTAAACTTTGATATTGTTTTCGATTTTATTCCTTTTTTATTGAAAATAAGTTTGAAAATTTTATTTTCTAGTTCAGTTCTAGTTCTAGTTCAGTTCTAGTTCAGTTCTAGTTCAGTTCTAGTTCAGTTCTAGTTCAGTTCTAGTTCAGTTCTAGTTCAGTTCTAGTTCAGT
>NW_025813326.1:0-1734 GCF_022045245.1 Lucilia cuprina
GATAGATAGATAGATAGATAGATAGATAGATAGATAGATAGATAGATAGATAGATAGATAGATAGATAGATAGATAGATAGATAGATAGATAGATAGATAGATAGTGCTTTTGTAATAGATGAAGATTCAATTGTCTTCCTCTTCGCTTAAGATATAATAACCAGCACAACCTAAAGTTGTCAGCGCAACAACCACTCCAAAACTGCAAGGTAACAATACATCGGCAGCACATGTGTCTTGTCTATATAAACATTTTGTCACAGTTTCTTTCCACGGCTCTTCCAAAGCATACATTGTTAAGTCTGTAAACAGAAAGATTCACAAAATGCAAGTACGAGGAACAAAAAAATGCGGAAAAAGAACAACGCGTCACACAAAAACACGCAGCACACCTCAGCTGACCACAATGTAAGCGTATTATGAGAAAACAAAATAAAAAAAAAATACTGCTTTACAGCCTTCCATAAACAGCACTCCCCCTTCTAGATACCATTACAAAATAAGAAATGTTTGTGTGCATCATCATGTATGCCCATAAGCTGTCTAAATAGATGACTGCTTGGTTGGTCGGTTGGTAGGTTGGTTGGTTGTTTGAATGGTTGCTTACAACCACAATGTGTCACGTATTGTTGGAATGGATAATTGTAAGTAACACGGTGTGTTGTGGGTCAGTTTAAGATAAAACAGGAAATATGTTCTATATATTTTCTCTTCATCCAAGCTCGTTGTGGTTATAACTAACGTTGGTATACATATGTATATATGTCTGTCTGTCTGTCGTTTGGTTTGTGAGTGTGCTTTTTGCTTTGTAAAAGAATGCAAAAAACATATATTACCACCATAAGTTAATATGTTTTTGGCTTATGTTATAGGAACCTAGGGATTTGTTTGTTTCATTCTTTCTAGTAGCCCATATTCTTCCATGTATGTTTCCGCTGGCACATACATATGTATATGGACGATTACAAAATGCAGAGATTTATCATAAATACAAAACATTTATTCTTTCGTATATTTCTTCTATATTATTGTTCTATTTCCATTATTATTTGTCATATACTTTATGTGTCATGATGACCCCATTTTAACCAAAACAAGAAAAAAACATATAAAGCCTTTATCACTGACTTGAGTCCTAATCGTAAAGGACACTTAATTAGAAAGGGATTTGAAATGTTTTTTCTACGGTTTTGTTTTAAGGCTGCTTATAAGTAATTGCAAATATAACAACTAGATGAAGGATATGTTAATAATCTTTAGTTTTTTTTAGAGATTTAAATATTTGGGTTTAATCTTGCAATTACTAAGCTGGAATAGAGATGGTAAAAGTTACCAATTAGATGAAGGTAAAGTTAAACAGTGCGCTATAGTAAATCAACTAGTTTGCATTCTATTCTATAATCTAGCATTATTTTATAGACTAGACTATAGACTGGACTATAGACTAGGTTATAGACTAGACTATAGTCTAGATTATAGTCTAGAGTATAGACTAGACTATAGACTAGACTATAGACTAGACTATAGACTAGACTATAGACTAGACTGTAGACTAGACTATAACCTAGACTATAGACTAGATTATAGAGTAGACTATAGACTAGACTATAGACTAGATTATAGAGTAGACAACAGACTAGACTATAGACTAGACTATAGACTAGACTATAGACTAGACTATAGACTAGACTATAGACTAGACTATAGACTAGACTATAGACTAGACTATAGAC
>NW_025813327.1:0-2212 GCF_022045245.1 Lucilia cuprina
TTCAGTTCTAGTTCAGTTCTAGTTCAGTTCTAGTTCAGTTCTAGTTCAGTTCTAGTTCAGTTCTAGTTCAGTTCTAGTTCTGTTCTAGTTCTGTTCTTGTTCTGTTCTTGTTCTGTTCTAGTTCTGTTCAAGTTCTGTTCTAGTACTGTTCTAGTTCTGTTCTAGTTCTGCTCTAGTTCTGTGCTAGTTCTGTTCTAGTTCTGTTCTAGTTTTGTTCTAGTTCTGTTCTAGTTCTGTGCTAGTTCTGTTCTAGTTCTGTTCTAGTTCTGTTCTAGTTCTGTTCTACTTCTGTTATAGTTTAGTTCTAGTTCTCTTCTAGTTCTGTTCTAGTTCTGCTCTAGTTCTCTTCTAGTTCTGTTCTAGTTCTTGTCTGTTCTATTTCTGTTCTTGTTCTTATCTCTTTACCTTTCAGGGGTTAATAAAATATGTAGTTAACTTAACCCTCACCATTTTTCTTCATATCTCCTCCATCCCCCTGTTTTTGACACCATCTATATCTTTTCTTTTAGTTTCTAATAATATATGTTTTTTATGTATTATCATCTTTTGTCATTATTATGCTTTTAATTAGTTCCAGGTAGAGGTAATACAACCACCATTGTCATCATTAGTAATTTCACTAACATTAACTACTAAAATAGCATCTCACAGAAAGGAAAATTATTACAGAGAGTAGAATATAACAAGTAATTTAAAATTGATACAAGAGTAATAATATTGAGGTAATTATTTTAATAATTAATGAAGCATAAGTAAAAATGTTAAAAAATGCTTTATTGTTGAAAATATGCTAAAAGTTACGTATATAAAGAGGGTATTAGAAGGTGTGCATATTTTTTGGTTTATTTAAATTGAAGTGCCTAGTTTTAGGTTGTGAATTACTATAAAGATATCGCCTACTTTTAAGAGGCTTGCTGTTTTGTGTATTGAAGCTTATTATTAGTTTCCTTTACAATATCATTTATTTATCTATGTTTTATTATTAAATTATCATTTTCTTTAACTACATACAATAGCCCAGGCGCCACTTAATCATGTTAATGATTTATAAGAATTTTTTTGTATATACAGCCCACACTTTTTCCTTTCACACAACTCAATTTATATAGATGGCAAAAGAATCGGTAATAACTCCCCCCTTAGTACATTAGACTAAGTTTAAATGTAGTTTTCCAAAGGAAAGTGTGTGTGTACAATATGAGTAGTATGAGCGTTTTTGTATTCCTTAAACATTTATGGAGAAACAATCACATAAATCAACAACAAAAACAGTAAAGAAAATAAAAGAAAAAATGATTTATATGATTATCATCATCATCAACCACTACAACTGCTGCGGCTGCTGCTAAAGCTACTACAAAGGATTCCAACCAGTTTAAGAGGAAATACACACATACAAACTCTTGAACTGCTCTACACACACATATGTTTTCTTTAAGATTATCTTAAATATATTATATTTTTTTGTATTAAACAATCATCATAAAAGCTTTTGTTAGCTGTTGGAAAAAAATTCTAAAGAAAATTACAATTACAGGAGATAATACTTATATTGATAGATAAATACAAATAAACCTACACACGACTTTTGTGTATTGAATGTTGAAAAATATCTACTTAATAATAACAATAATAGAGTAATCAAAAACGGAAACAGGAAATAAACAAACAGTAATATACTTATGCTGCTTATGATATAAACATAAGTGTGAGTTTTTGTTATTGAAGGTGTGTGTGCGTGTTTGCACCAATTTCTATGGTGACAATTATAATTCAAAACCATGTCTAGGTGGTTTCCAGAAGAAAAAAACTGGAAGTAAGGAGGGCAGAATAGTAAAAGAATCGGGACTATAGTCTGGGCTGTAGTTCAGTCTATAGTATCGAGTATAGTTCCGCCTATTATGTAGATTATAGAACATTCTATAGTCTGGACTTTAGAACAGTCTATAGTCTGGACTATAGAACAGTCTATAGTCTGGACTATAGAACAGTCTATAGTCTGGACTACAGAACAGTCTATAGTCTGGACTACAGAACAGTCTATAGTCTGGACTACAGAACAGTCTATAGTCTGGACTACAGAACAGTCTATAGTCAGGACTGCAGAACAGTCTATAGTCTGGACTACAGAACAGTCTATAGTCTGGACTATAGAACAGTCTATAGTCTGGACTATAGAACAGTCTATAGTCTGGACTATAGAACAGTCTAT
>NW_025813328.1:0-1636 GCF_022045245.1 Lucilia cuprina
TAGTCTATAGTCTAGTCTATAGTCTAGTCTATAGTCTAGTCTATAGTCTAGTCTATAGTCTAGTCTATAGTCTAGTCTATAGTCTAGTCTATAGTCTAGTCTAGCAGACTAAATATTAGATTTAGTCTGCTCTGTATCCATAGACTATTCTGTAGAATATTCTATAGTCTATTGTGTAGCCTAGTCTAGTCTATAATCTAGTCTTTGGTCTACTCTATAGTCCAGTTTATAGACTTAAAAGATGTATTTCTAATTAAAGCAACATTTTGAACAAAATTGGAGTTAACACGTTTTAAACTTATTTAGGCTTTTAAGAAATATGTGGTAGTTAATATGAAAAGTCATGGTAAATAAGAATTTCAACATAAAATAATAAAATTTGATTAAAAAACCTTAAATATTCTGTTGAGTTAATAATAGCCATGGCCACCTAAATATATACTAATCAGCTTACAAACCAACTCTGTTTTGATTTTAAAATGTCAGTCCCACTGTCTGTGAATTAAGTAATGCCAAATACTAGTCGTAAATTTGTTCAAATTTTATATATTTTAAAAATTACCAAAAATAACTTATGCTTATAAATTCTCTAATTGTCTCGCAAAACTTTATAATTTTTTGCTCGATATTAGCAAGTTTAAAATTTGTATTTTCCACAATATAAATTGAATATAGCGACTAACTGCTTTATGCTTTTATAATATAAATTCAATACCTATACTTACATAAATAAATATTAGTATTCCTAAAATTTTATATTATTGCTTTTATGCAGATATTGGCTGTGAAATCAAAAAACCCAAAACACGTTTCGAATTGTTCTAATATTTTAAAAAAACACAAACATACATAAATCGATATATACAGGTTTTAGAACAAGAAAGGCAACCGAAGCCAGCAGAGGCCGACAACAATACATTTAAACTTTTAAGAAAATTCCATGTTTGTTATTTTTAAAGTAAAAAAGTTTATTAAGCCATTACATATCTCATTTAAACGACCAACGCTTTTTTGTTTTAGCAAATTTATAAATTTAGTTTAAAAATTTCTTCTAAAATTTATGCAGTCATGCGTTATGAAATCCATTAAAGAGGCACACATACACCCACGCAATAACAACAAATATATATTTCAAATATTTTTAAATGTCAAATTCACAAGTATTTTTTTAACTTGTATGATTCTTAGAATAAACAATTTTCTTCTTATGTTACACACATATTGTAAGTATGTATGTGTTATTTGATATGATTTTAACTTTGATATCTATATTTGTATGTATGTATGTATGTATGTATGTATGTATGTATGTATGTATGTATGTATGTATGTATGTAAATAATATATTTACATAGGTATATTTTAAAATGTTACATATAAAAATATTTGAGGATATCTTTTTTCTTTCTATGTGAGAATGAATTTTAAAAGCTTTAATTAAATTTAATACATTTACTTACATTAGGATAACACACACAAAAAAATTCAGTTCTAGTTAAGTTCCTGTTTACTTCTAGTTCAGTTCTAATATAGTTCTAGTTCTGTTCTAGTTCAGTTCTAGTTCAGTTCTAGTTCAGTTCTAGTTCAGTTCTAGTTCAGTTCTAGTTCAGTTCTAGTTCAGTTCTAGTTCAGTTCT
>NW_025813329.1:0-1281 GCF_022045245.1 Lucilia cuprina
TTCAGTTCTAGTTCAGTTCTAGTTCAGTTCTAGTTCAGTTCTAGTTCAGTTCTAGTTTAGTTCTAGTTCAGTTCTAGTTCAGTTCTAGTTCAGTTCTAGTTCTGTTCAAGTTCAGTTCTAGTTCAATTCTATTTTAGTTCTTGTTCAGTTCCAATTCAGTCCTGTATCAGTTTTATTTCAGTCCTAATAATTTCGAGGTAATTTTTTATAGTAAAAAAATTCAAAAAATTTGTAATAATTTCTGTTAGTGTTTTTCTTAAGATTTATATTGCACGACAATCCATCAAAGTGCAAATAAAATCATTTTAATACAAACGAAAAACATCAGCAACTTCGAACCATACCACATACCATCAACAAACACTAGTAAACAAATACTAAGAAAATAAATATAATAAACAACATGGCTGCCAAAACTCATATTACCGTTAAACGCATGTGTGTTCCATATTAACACTTTTTTTTACTCCCAACATGAACACAAACATCAATAAATACATATATCTACTACGTATAGCAAAATAATAAGAAATAATGAATGATGAAGGAAAAATACGAAGAAAAAAATATGAAATAAAAACAAAAACAAACTAAACACGTGCAGAATTAACGCACACGAAACACCAAAAAAAAGCACTAACATATACTGCCAGACATTAAAACAAGTAGAAAAAAAAACAACAAAATCAAGCTCTTTTATTTACAACTTGTTTTACTGTTACAACAGACATATACACCCATATGCATACATACCATATGTGTGGAAGTGTTCGTCTAAGAATCGTGTAACCCTTTTAATGGCGTCTCGTCGTATTAAACACGAGTAAACCACCTACTAGAAACCCCCCTCCTCAGAGAACAAACATAATACTTTCTCCATTAATGTTGTTGTTAGTGATAAACATTACTTTTTGCAACAACAACAACAACAACGACGGCCACTACTACACTCTATTGTTGTCTATAAGACGGCCATTGACACTTGTAGTCTCTCGTTTCCACTAACGATTTCTACTATTCGTTTAATATTAATGTTCTGGTTGTTTTTCTTTACTCTTTATTTTATTCATTTTGTTCGCACTTGTTACGTATGCTTAATATCATACAATCAACTCACTACACATATGCAATCTCTCTTCGAGGGGGTTGGGAGGCGGTTTCACTCAATCCTCTTTAAAGAGAAAGAGTTGCATATGTTATGTATGAGTGAGTTTAGTAGCAGTTGAAAAAAGGGGAAATATTCTACCCCTTTCAATCAAAATGCACTCATATTATCACATA
>NW_025813330.1:0-1503 GCF_022045245.1 Lucilia cuprina
CTGTTCTAGTTCTGTTCTAGTTCTGTTCTAGTTCTGTTCTAATTCTGTTCTAGTTCTGTTCTAGTTCTGTTCTAGTTCTGTTCTAGTTCTGTTCTAGATCTGTTCTAGATCTGTTTTAGTTCTGTTCTAGTTCAGTTTAACTCTAGTTCGGATACTCTCCCCACACTTAACTCTTACAAAATCCTTAAAATAGCACAACGAATAAAAGGCTTTTTACTAACGACCACAAATTAACTCAAGCATAAGAATTTCAATTAAACTTTTTGCCACAGCAAATTAATAGATTTATGAAAATATTTTAGTTTTCAAATAAACAATAGGAACAATATGAAAGAAAAAGCAGAAGGAATTTAACAAAAAACTCAAGCCAATAAATTATAATAAAAAGGCAAAAGAAGAGTTGATTTAAAATAATTAAATCGATATGAGAAAGAATTAAAAGAAAATAAACATTAAATTGATAAAGATTTATTAAAAGATTTTAACTCTTTAAGTTAGTTTATTTAATAAGTATTTTCAATTAGCAACAAATTAACCTACAAAATGTGTTGCCAACAGAATAACTTAATCATTTTTGACCGCAAACGGCATATGGCCAAGGATTGTAATAAAAACTTGTCTACTAAAAAAATCATTTTATTTGTCAACTCTATAATGAGTTTTGTGTCTGTAAAAACAAAAAAAGAAGACTAAAAATAAAACATCATGGCTCATCATAATATTATCGCCTTTTTCTACTTTATGGATAAAGGGCAATAAAAATCAAATCAAAAATATAAAAGGACACATAAACACTAAAATGCAATCACACACACACGTATGAACATAAAATAAAATTTTATATTTCACTGCTTTCAAAGAGACAAAGGAATAAATAATTATGTAAAAATGGGTATACATATGTCCTTTTTTATTTACACCCTAACACACACGTAGCCACAGTTTTACAAAAGCAAAAAATTTTGTAAGCCTATGTGTGTGTGTATACTACATATTAAAATTAGGCTCAACTATATCTGATATTATAAAATCCAGACATTGTAAAGTAAGTGAGTAAAGAATTGTAGTAAAATTTATTTCAAGGATAATTTTATATAAAAATCAAAATGTTACCAAACAAACAGACAAATTTTTAAAATATGAACAATTTATTAAAATAATCAAAAACCGAATGACTAACAGGGTTTTTGATTAGGAGATATTATTATTTAAAAACTATGAATTTATTAACTATAACTAGAATATTACTAGAACAACAATTAAACAGAAATAAAACACAACAAAAATAGAACAGGACCAGAACAGAACAAGACCAGAACTAAAACAGAACTAGAACAGAAATAGGAAAGAACTAGAACAGAACCAGAACAGAACTATAACAGAACTAGAACAAATCTAGAACAGAACTAGAACAGAACTAGAACAGAACTAGAACAGAACTAGAGCAGAACTAGAACAGAACTAGAACAGAACTAGAACAGAACTTGAACAGAACTAGAACAG
>NW_025813331.1:0-1970 GCF_022045245.1 Lucilia cuprina
CTAGAACAGAACTAGAACAGAACTAGAACAGAACTAGAACAGAACTAGAACAGAACTAGAACAGAACTAGAACAGAACTAGAACAGAACTAGAACAGAACAAAAAAAACTAGAACAGAATTAGAACAGTAGAGTAGTACTAGAAAAGAAATGGAACATAACCAGAAGAGAATTTTAAAGGCTTTTAAAAATTTGCGTATTTAGTTTCTTCCATTAAATGTTCTTAGTAATTCCTTATATTTTTTTTAGTTATAAATCATGAAATATTTTAATATATTTATATCCTGTTGCCCTTTTTACAGCTAGAAATACCAACTAAAACAACAAGCTGTAGTACTTATAAAATCAAGAGGAATACTAAATAAATAATAAATGATTAAAATCTTTCTCTGAACATTGCCAATACTGTTCGGACACGTTTTTCAATAAAACCGGATATGAAAATAAATCAACAAACGTAATATTGCCAAGAAGTTGAAATAACTTCCTTAAGGATACAGGAAAAAAACCAACACACACACACGCATAACAGATTTATATACAAAACAAGCCTACAGAAAATAAATAAGGAAAATATATAGAAAATTTTCCAAATAATAAAAGACAAGAAACGGAAAAAATAATTCTTAATAGAAAAACGTAGTGGAGGAGAAAAAAAACAGAAAACATATAAAGCTTGACCATACTAGTGTGACAGGACACAGTACCAAATGTTTCCTTTACTGTTTGTTCAAACGTAAACATTTTTAATGTGGCAATTGTAGGCTGAACAGGCCACTTAGTCAATATGTTTCCTTTAACATTTATTGAAGTTGGTAACACATTATCACAGCACATTATGTTCGACGATGAAATAGCAACGACATCACTATCATCAGCATTATCATCATCGTCAGCTTCAATAACAACATTAACACAACAACATCTGCTACAGCAACAGCAGTTGAACCAGCAACAACAGCAACATGATAACACAACAACGGATATAATATGGAAGAACTCTTTATTAGAAAATATTACACGCACTAGTCTATTGGGTGTTGGCAGCAGCAATAGTGGTGTTGGTGGTGGAGTATTATCAGGTGGTGGTGCTGATTTAAATGCTCTTGATGGTTTTGATTCAGATTCAACGTTTACTCCACCTTTACAACGACCAGAAACTATTTTCATAATCATACTATTCTTACTCATATTCATTGTTGGTGTCTTGGGTAATGGCACATTGGTGATAATATTTTTTCGACATCGTTCCATGCGCAACATTCCAAATACGTAAGTTTTTTCCTTTTTTTTGGCAAACTCTATTTCTCTGCAACTAACTTAATGTACACTTATTCAATGTCTAGCTATTTTGATGTTTTGTTAACAAATATAAGAATTCAATTCATTTTTGTTAAAATTTTTGCTTAACAAATTGAAAAAAAAACTTTTTCCATTAGCTAAACAAGAAAATTTTGATAAAATCTTTTTTACGGAAATGTATAGAATACCAAATTATGGTTTTGTAATACCAACTACATACTTTTATATAATTATTATAGTAGTTTTGTAAGTTTTTTAATCAACAACTACAACTAATTATTAAGTGTAATTAACTTGTAAACATTTAAGCCATCAAGTGTAGTTTCTAATTACTTAACTTCATATTGAAATGTTGGTTAAGAGAAAAAAAGGATATATGTAAAACTTGTTAGCTATTTAAGCTAAACTTACCAAATTAGCAGAATATAATAACAACATTACATTGTAACCTTTGCCTTAACTAAAAAGAATTTAGAAATATTTTAATCATTTTACAAGAATTTGAAAATTTAAATTAGTTTCGTAAACACACTTATGTTTAAGTTTAGTTTTTTTTCTGTGCTAGTTCTGTTCTAGTTCTGTTCTGTTCTAGTTCTGCTCTAGTTCTGCTCTAGTTCTGTTCTAGTTCTGTTCTAGTTCTGTTCTAGTTCTGTTCTAGTTCTGTTCTAG
>NW_025813332.1:0-1101 GCF_022045245.1 Lucilia cuprina
TCTAGTTCAGTTCTAGTTCAGTTCTAGTTCAGTTCTAGTTCAGTTCTAGTTCAGTTCTAGTTCAGTTCTAGTTCAGTTCTAGTTCAGTTCTAGTTAGTTCTAGTTCAATTCTAGCTTAGTTCTAGTTTAGTTCTAAAATTCAATTGGAAATAGTGTAATACTATTAGCAGACAAATGCATTGATATTTCAATACATTTAAATGTAATACTGCAACACATTTTTTGTTGACAAATTTTGTTGGTACAATTGCAAATAAACAAAATAATAAAAATCTCATATTTAGCAACAATAAAAATTAAACGCCGACAATTAGTTGACAGTTTAAGATGACCTCCGATAAGTCATTAAAAAAGATGGTTGTTTTAAAATATATTTTAAAGTTTTACTTATTTTAAATTTTACAATGTAAAACTAAGTGCCCCTAATGTAAGCCAACATATCAGCAGGTATTTTTTTGATTTTCAAAACTATTTCCCTGTTATGTAAACTATATTTTTGTACATAAATAATTATTTGTTAAGACATTAAAAAATAAACAAACTAAAAAAGAAATAACATAAAATATTAATAAAAACATGCAAAAAAAAAAATTAATTAAAATCGTAACACGCATTAAAATACATATTATTTTCATTTTATTATTGTATTTTTTGTTCGATAACATATGGGAGTTTAAAAAGTTTTAATTTTTGCTCACATGCAATTCGAATAAATTGATATCAATTATTCAAGACGCGTTTTACAAGTTCAAAACTTTCAAGCGCCAAAAATGTGTTAAGACATGGACAGACATGTTTAACCGAAAAATACTTGCACTTTCATTATTGGGAGTTTACTTTTAAGAAATTTTAAGTAATACTAAAAATGTAAATTAACTCCTGTAGGGCTTAAGTGTTCTAAAAAACTGAATATGCATATGAAATAATTGTAAAAAATAAAAAATTTAACTGAAATACAAATTTAAAAAAGTAACTAAGTAACAAACTAACTAACTAACTATGTATCTATCTATCTATCTATCTATCTATCTATCTATCTATCTATCTATCTATCTATCTATCTATCTATCTATCTATCTATCTATCTATCTATCTATCTAT